>NC_133654.1:174239909-174461667 GCF_009905375.1 Apium graveolens
CTATCGATATTAACAATTCGAGAAACATGAATTCCTTTTCTAAACTTGATATAATTGCATTTTGTTCCAACCTTGTCAGAAAGTATCCCCTCTCGCATTAGGTTGGTTCTAGTAACCAACATATTCAAGTTCCATCTCTCAGCAACGACTTTTAGTAAGGCTTTATCTCGAACTTTGGGCGCGCCCTCAAGTGATTTTTTAGATGGGTTTTGTTAGGTCACACACACTGTAGAGGGGGTGAATACAGTGTATAATACAATCAAATCGAACTTTAATATCTTAAGTAACAAAAAACAAACTTTATTGAAACAATAAACTCTGTTACAATATTGTTGTGAATATGTTGTGTACTTGATGATTACCTAAACAAAACATCTAAGTAGATTTTACTTAGTGAAATAAAGTAGCACTCGACGGATAAGAATTATAGTCCCGACGGATAACTCATTATAGTCCCGACGGATGATTAACTTATTATCCATCGAGTGAGTAGCTTATGTAATAATAAGTTTGTAGCACAGTGTTGTATGTACCTTTGTATAGAATCTGAAGTAGCATATAAGTCATGTTGACTTTAACTAGATATGCAGAATAGGTTGATTAACTGTACATAAGCAATGTCTTGTAATTCTGTATAAGTGAAATGAAGTCAAGTGCCAAAATAGCTACCAACGGATGATTAACAAAGCTTCGACGGATGATCAAATGACTATCAATGGATGTTTAACATAGCAGTCGACGGATGATCAATCAAGTCATCGACGGATGATCTGAAAGTTGACGGATGATCATATCAAGAATTCAAACATCAGTTGAACAGTGAAAGCTGACACACAGTCGTTGAGTTGGATACAAACACACTGTGGAAGCCCATTAACTGGGTAATAGAGGACGAAAAGCAGCAAAGATCAAGACTGTTAGATTTTATATTTGTTCAGTCTTTTTGACTTTGTAATCTTGGTAATATATAAACCAAGAGAGTAGCAAATAGAAAAACGACCGAGATAGCTAAGAAATAACAACAGAGAAAGCTTTGTAAGCACTATCTTTAGCATTTCCTGTGTTCTTAGCAGTTCTATTTTATGTAAGTAGCTGTGAGCATTTCTGCACACAGAGTCCTCTCAATATATTAAATATATCTCTAGTGGAATTGTTTAAATCCACCAGAAAGTTTTTAAAGACTCTTGTTTTTAATTACTTATGTTTTGATTCATTCATGTTTACATTCCGTATTGTGCTAATCAAAACAAATATATCCATAATCGAGTTGAACATTTTTATTTCAAGAAAAAGGTTCAAGAATTCCATTCAACCCCCCTTCTGTAATTCTTGCTATATTGTTAAGGGACTAACAATTGGTATCAGAGCAAGCTCTTAATCTACAAAGAGTTTAAAGATCAAAACAATTCAGCAAGATGAACAAGAAAGATGTTGGAGGCAAGATTCCTTTTCTTGATAAAGATAATTACCATCATTGGAAGGTAAAGATGCATCTTCATATGCTTTCTCAAGATGAGGCCTATGTGGACTGCATAGAAAGAGGCCCTCATGTTCCAATGAGAGCTGCAACAGGAAATGAACCATCTGTTCCAAAGCCAAGGCATGAATGGTCTGAACCTGATATGGAACAAGTCAGGAAAGATAAAAAGGCCATGAACATTCTGTTCAATGGTGTTGATGCAGACATGTTTGATAACATCATCAACTGCAAGACTGCCAAGGAAGTTTGGGACACAATACAGATAATCTGTGATGGTACTGAGCAAGTAAGAGAAAATAAAATGCAGCTCCTGATTCAGCAATATGAGCATTTTCACAATGAAGAAAGTGAGTCACTCACTGACATTTTTAGTAGATTCCAAAAGCTACTAAATGCTCTTAAATTGTATGGAAGAGTCTATCAGACTAAAGACTCCAATCTGAAATTTCTCAGATCTCTTCCAAAGGAATGGAAACCAATGAGAGTCTCATTGAGAAACTGACAAGATTATAAGGAGTTTACTTTGGAGAGACTGTATGGCATTCTGAAGACCTATGAGCTTGAGATAGAGCAGGATGAAAGAATGGAGAGAGGAAAGAAGAAAGGAGGATCCATTGCACTAGTGGCTAAACTGGAAAAGGAGAAGGAAGTGAAGATGGAAGCTGTGGAATCAACTTCAAAGGCCTGTGAAAGCAAGGGTAAAGGGCTAGCTGCAGAAAGTGAAGATTCATTGAGTCAAGATGACATGGAGGACATTGATGAGCACCTAGCATTCCTTTCAAGAAGATTTGCCAAGCTCAAGTTCAAGAAGAACTTTGGAGCTGCCAAGCCAAATAGAAACACGGTGGATAAATCAAAATTCAAGTGTTTCAAATGTGGCTTGGCAGGGCATTTTGCAAAGGAGTGTAGAAAGTCAGATTCCAGTAAGAAAAGATTTGAGTCTGTGGATTATAAGCAAAAATACTTTGATCTACTCAAACAGAAGGAAAGGGCTTTTATTACACAAGAGAATGACTGGGCAGCTGATGGTTTGGATGAAGATGAGGATGTCAGCTATGTCAATCTAGCCCTTATGGCCAAGTCTGATGAAACAGAGACAAGTTCCTCAAGCAATCAGGTAATCACTACAAACCTTGCACATTTATCTAAAGCTGAGTGTAATGATGCAATAAATGGCTTGTCTACAAAATTGTATCATTTGCGTGTTACACTTAAGTCCCTCACTAAAGAAAATGCTAAAATCAAAGAAAACAACTTGTTTTTGAGTGAGAGGAATAATGTGCTTGAGTCTCAGTTTGTTGAGTTTGAGAAACTAAAAATTGAGTGTAGAATTGCCAAGGAGGAATTAACTGAGTCCTTGAAAAAGGAAGAAATTTTAAAGAAGCAGCTCAATCGTGAACATGAGGTGATTAAAGCATGGAAAACATCCAGAGATGTTCATGCTCAAATCACCAAGGTTCAAGGAATTGAGTCTTTTTGTGATGAAGCCTGGAAAAAGAATAAGGAGAAACTAGAACCTATTTTGGTAGATGGATTGCTGACAGATGTAGACTCGACGGATGATGAGGACTATCCGTCGGATAACAAAAAGTGTTATCCGTCGAATGATAAAAATCCTCATCCGTCGGCTGTGAGCAAACCCATTAGCAAAGCCAAATTAACCAAGCTAAATGAAAAGTATGGGTCTGTTTCCAAGAACTTTGTTTCAGGAGAGTCAAGTCAAGCCAAGAAAGGGAAGAAGGCTAATGTTGGTCACATGACTGTCAAACAGTTAAGTGACAGACTTGAAAAGATAGAGGTAAAAACAGAGACTAAAAGGAAAAACAATAGGAATGGTAAAGTAGGGATTAACAAACATAATAACTACACACCTGACAAATATGCTCCTAGAAAAATCTGTGTCAAGTGTGGTAGTGTAAATCATTTGTCTGTTAATTACAAATCTGCCATGCCTACTCCCATGTTTGTTCAGCCTCAATTCTCTAACATGAATGCCATGTCTCCCATGCCTGTAAATGCTATGCCTATACAGAACATGAATGCACAGTTTGCTAATATGCCATTTGCACCTAATCCATATTATGCTGCATACAATATGCCTCAAATGCCATTTAGCATGCCTTACTGGAATAACATGCTTGCACCAAGCATGCCATTTCCTGTTAGCCATAACGTGCATAATAATTCTGTTGCATCTAGTGGTTTCAAAGGCCCAACCCAAATGACTAAGAAAGAATCTGAAATTCCTAAGTCAAATGAGTTAAGACCTAAGAAACCGAAGAAGAAAGCTAACAAGGCAGGACCCAAGGAAACTTGGGTACCAAAATCAACTTGATTTGATTTTGATGTGTGCAGGGAAATAGAAGGAATCTTTAGTACTTGGATAGTGGTTGTTCAAGACACATGACTGGTGATTCTACCCTGCTCACAGAGTTTGAAGAGAGAGCTGGCCCAAGTATCACTTTTGGAGATGACAGCAAAGGTTATACTGTGGGATATGGCTTGATTTCAAAGGACAATGTCATCATTGAAGAGGTTGCCTTAGTGGATGGTCTCAAACACAATCTGTTGAGTATCAGCCAGCTTTGTGATAAAGGCAACTCAGTAACCTTCAACAAAGAAACCTGTGTTGTGATTAATAATCAAAACAACAAAGTGGTTCTAACTGGTGTGAGAAGAGGAAATGTGTATCTAGCTGACTTCAACTCAACTAAAGCAGAATCTGTAACTTGTCTTCTCAGTAAAGCAAGTCAAGATGAAAGTTGGCTATGGCACAAAAAGCTATCCCATTTGAACTTTAAGACCATGAATGAGCTGGTAAAGAAAGAGCTAGTTAGAGGCATTCCTATGGTAGAGTTTACAAAGGATGGACTGTGTGATGCCTGCCAAAAAGGGAAGCAGATTAAAGCATCATTCAGGAAGAAACTTGATTCAGCAATTGAAGAGCCTCTACAACTGCTTCACATGGATTTGTTTGGACCAGTCAATATATTGTCAATCTCAAAGAAAAGATTTTGCTTAGTAATTGTAGATGATTTCTCAAAGTTCTCTTGGACCTATTTCCTAAAGTCCAAGGATGAAGCTAATGAAATCATCATCAATCACATAAAGCAAGTTAACAATCATCCTGATTTCAAAGTTAGAAGAATCAGGAGTGATAATGGAACTGAGTTCAAGAACTATGTCATGAGAGCATTTTGTGAGGAAAATGGAATCTTGCATGAATTCTCAGCAGCAAGGACTCCACAACAGAATGGAGTAGTGGAAAGAAAGAATAGATCTCTTATTGAAGCTGCTAGGACAATGCTTGAAGAATCAAAACTACCAACATACTTCTGGGCTGAAGCTGTAAACACTGCATGCTACACTCAGACATCTCTCTGATTAATCAAGCAAGATGCATGACACCTTATCAATTGTTCAAGAACAAGAAGCCAACTCTAAACTTTCTTCATGTCTTTGGCTGTAAATGCTATATTCTGAGAAATCAAACTGATCAAAATGGGAAGTTTGATGCTAAAGCAGATGAAGGAATTTTTGTTGGATATGCTGTTGGTAAAGCATATAGAGTCTACAATCTAAGAACCAACATTGTTGTTGAATCTATACATGTTGTGTTTGATGATAGAAAGATTGAAGGACTAAAAGATGGAGATTACCATGAGAGCCTCAAATTCGACAATGTTGAGATGGTCAGTGATGAAAGTGATGATGAGAGTGATCAAGAAACAGTGTCTAAGGATAATGCAGACAAATCTACTACAAATGAAGCACAAAACTCAACATCCGTCGAGTTACATAATGCTTCATCCATCGGAAGACAACCTGCCTCATCCGTCGGTACTCAAAATTCACCATCCGTCGGGTTATCAAAAGGAGCAGGAAGTCAAGGCAGATCACCCATAGATAGCACCCCAATCTCAAATCAAAGATCCACAAACTCAGGGGGAGTTTCTAGCAATCAAAACTCAATCATACATCAAGACAACATTGAGGTCTTTTCATCTAGGGCTAATCTACCTCAACCAAGAAAATGGACAAAAGATCACCCCTTTGAACTGATCATTGGTGATGTTTCTTCCAGAGTTCAAACCAGGAGAGCAACTCAAGAAGAATGTCTATACAGCAGCTTCATGTCTAAGGAAGAACCAAAGAAGGTAGAAGAAGCCTTATTAGATCCTGATTGGATTTTAGCTATACAGGAGGAGCTAAACCAATTTGAAAGGAATAAAGTATGGAAGCTGGTACCCAAGCCTACAGGAAAAAATCCAATAGACACCAAATGGGTATTCAGAAACAAGATGGATGAAAATGGCATAGTAGTAAGGAACAAAGCAAGATTGGTTGCTAAAGGCTATTGTCAGCAAGAAGGAATAGATTTTGATGAAACATTTGCTCCTGTTGCAAGACTTGAAGCCATCAGAATCTTCTTAGCCTATGCAGCCCATGCCAATTTCAAGGTCTATTAAATGGATGTCAAAAGTGCCTTTCTGAATGGAGATTTGGAGGAAGAAGTGTATGTAAGTCAACCTCCTAGCTTTGAAGATCCAAATTTCCCAGAGTATGTCTATTATCTACTGAAAGCACTTTATGGACTGAAGCAAGCACCTAGAGCCTGGTATGACACTTTATCAAAGTTTCTTTTGAAAAATCACTTCACAAGAGGTACTGTAGATAAAACTTTATTTTTCAGAAATGTGAATGGCTCTAGCATACTTGTTCAAATTTATGTAGATGATATTATTTTTGGCTCTACAGATGAGAAACTTTGTAAAAAGTTTGCCAAACTGATGCGAAGCAAGTATGAAATGAGTATGATGGGAGAACTAACTTACTTTCTGAAAGGAATATGTCCTAAGTCCAATCATGTATGAGGATTTAGGAATAACTTTTATGTAATCTGTTTTGATTTCATTGATATTAATAAAAGACTTGTTTTATTTTTATTACGGGCTTTATCTATTTAAGTGTTTAAATAAGATATACCATAGTTTAGAGTAAAGCTTTTTATGGATTATGATGAGATCATAATAGTGAGACCTAAAAAGATGATAACTCTAAACTTAAATAGTTCCTGGTCGTAGGATTACTAACTGGTAATTAATAATCCGCAAAGATCGGTACATACTATGCTTGCTTCATTATGAAGGATGTCTGTTCTCATAGACATTTGTGTGGTGACACTATAGCTAGTATGTAGGTGCTTATTATAGAATAAGTTCACTGAACATGACTCGCCCAGCTGAACAACTGATGGAGTTCACTCACGTGTCAGCAGTTGTTCGCTTAGTGATAGTTGTACAAGTATCCTTAGACTTGAGGTCATCATAGTCATCTTGTGTACACTGAACTATGCTTTGGTTTAGTTCTTAGTCTCCAGGGACAATTATTAGGGCTCTTCTAGGTATAGGAATTTGTACTCGAAGATAGTGTATGATCAATAAAGGATCTACCCCTTCCAGTGAAGGAAGCGAATGTTCAAGGCTGATCCACTTATGCTAGTTCAGGAATCTCTGGCCAGAGTGAATGAAATTAGAAAGGAGTTTCTAATTTGCATAGAACTACGCATAGTAAATGGTAAGCAAGTGATTGAATTAGATAGGCTTGACACGAGATCCATGCCTTGTATTTAATCGGAACATTGTAGGGTAGAAGGAGTTTATTGTACGGTAACTATTCACTGACAGGTTCTTGGTATTCTAAGCAGTGAATTCATATTATCCGGATAGTCGCGATATGTTGAGAAGCATCACTCACGATGTAGAATAAATGTAATTAATTAATTAATCATATTTAATAAATTAGAGAATTTATATAAATAATGATAAAATAGTTTTATTATTATTTATTTCTACTACCAGCTTAATATTGAACCTACAGGGTCACACCATAAAAAGAGAATGATTTATTGGTGGAGGAATTAATTAATAATGGCTAATAATTATTTATTTGTGAAATAAATAATTAATTGGAAAATTTAATAATTGATTAAATGAGATTTAATTGATTATAAATTAATTAAGAAAAGTTCTTAATATTATTAATTAAGGATTTAATTTTTGGAAATTAAATCAAGAGAGAGAATTATTTCTAAAGTGTTTAGAAAAAGGATTAATGATTAAAAGGTGTTTTAATTATTAATGAGAATAATAAATGGGATAATAATAATAATATTTATGGGAAAATTTCAGCTGAAAATTTTGCCTATAAATACACTATTATAGACCCTATTTTTATTCTAACCCCATTGGAACCCGAAAACCCAAAAAGTTTGGAAAACCCAATTCTCTCCACCTCCTTCCTCCTCCTTAACATCGTTTTCTTGGTGGATACCGGTGGAGTGCTTCACACTTGAGGAGCAACTGCTAAGAATCTCTGATACCAATGTTGGATTTTTAAACGCAGCGGGGGCATGGTAAAACACTTTTACACATACAAAATCCAAATAAAAGCATATAAATCGTGAATAAAAATTTGAGGGATCGAATCTAACCTTTTAAAATAATTCAGGGAATGCGTTACACCCGTTTAACGCATCACCGGAATGCGTTACAGGGCTTGTAACGCGTTCCTGTAATACGTTACAGCCCGTCTGTTGATATTAAAATTGATTTTCTGGGAGTTTCGTAACTCCGTTTTGGGCGTGCAATATACCGTTGGATTCGTTTTTCCGAGACGGATCTAATGGAGTGCTCAATTTTAGTTTATATAAAAGTTTTGAACTGTTTATATTTCCATGAAGTGTTTTAAAGCTGTTTTTGATTGTTTTAATTGATTTTAAATGCTTCATGTGATACATAGAGATGTATAATGCTTAGACTAATGTGCTAGATGATGTAAAATGCCTACCTTGATGTTTATTCATGTTGATATATGTGATATATGCTTAGTTTATCATGCGATGATAGATTTAGGTGAACTTAAATAAACATAAGGCGTTTGTTAGACAACCTAGTATAGTGAAATTGTTTCATAACCTTAAGAACAATATTATGAATACAATCATGAGATTCTTGTGTTTGTGAAATACGTAATTGAATATGAATTTTCGATATGAGAGAAAGGATGATTCTGTCAACAACAGATTTCTATCTGTAAGAAAGGGTTATTAAGTGACGCCTCTTGACAATGCTCCACCCGATCTGGAAATCGTCTGATTATTGATTATTGATTTGAAATATTTAATTTAAAAGGAAGAATCTCTTTATAATATAATTATGATTGTAACGTAATATAATCCCTCTAAAATTAAATAATATCAAGTAGTAATTGGCCAATGACACAACGGGCTTGTGTCGGTCATAGCCTTCCAACATGTTAGAAAAGTAGTTCTTATTTTTGAATCATTGTCGGTTCGTGCTACAGCCGAGGGCTTTGATTTCGAAATAAGAAATACTTGTCTATTACATAGAGATGTGTACATTAAATAAGAATCTAAAGGTCGGTACGTGCTACAGCCGTGGGCCTTTGGGGACTGATTCAACTGTACGGAATGTTGGGTTAGACTTGACTTAGAATATTGAGTTTGTCGTGCTACAGCCGAGACTCAATTATTCAAGAGGCTAAAGTTTGATTAGGGAATAACATGAGATGTAATTGACAAGAGTTGTCTGCCTATTGAACATTACATGGCGGTTCGTGCTACAGCCGGGGTCGTGTAATGGAATGTAGGATCCCTATTCCCACTAGCATTATGAATACTTAATTTTTCACGTAGGGGGTTGAATAAATTAGGAAAACTAGTGGGAGCCACTTATGAATAAAGACCCGATTCATATAGTGTTTTAAAATGAAATCGAATATTTGCTAAGTGTTGTTATGTGTTTATCATTTACAGATTTACAATATATATTATGTCTTCTGCACTATCACTAAGGAGCATACTGGATGCTCACAAATTGACTGATCCTAATTATGCTGACTGGCTTCGAAACTTGAGAATTGTTCTCAGGATTGAGAAGCTAGAATACGTGATTGACTCACCTAAGCCTACTGAACCTGCTAGTGATGCACATAATGATGAACATATTGTGTATCGTAAGTGGATAGATGATGCAAATGTTGCTCAATGCATCATGCTAGCTTCCATGAACATTGAGCTACAGACGCAACATGAGCATATGGATGCTCACACTATCCTCATGCATCTACAAGAGTTGTATGATGTGGCAGGGAGGACATCTCGATATGAGATATCAAAGGAGTTGTTCGGTTGTAGGATGTCTGAGGGATCATCTGTGAATGACCATGTACTTAAGATGATCAATTTGATTGAATGTCTTGGACAACTTGGTTTTGCCATGGATGGGGAGCTGAGCCAAGATTTGGTCTTGTAATCGCTTTCGAGTTCGTTCTCGCAGTTTGTTGTGAACTTTCACATGAATAAGTTGGATGTCAGCCTGCCTGAACTCCACAACATGTTGAAGACTGCGGAATCGAATTTTTCCCCTAAGAAGAGTTCTGTTCTTCTAATTGGTGAAGGTTCCAATCCTAAGAAAAGGAAGAGGAACTCTTCCAAGAAGAAGAAAGTAGGTGAGAAAATGCCGGTTCCACCAAAAGCTGAAGACCCCAAGAGCAAAGTTGTTTGCTTTCACTGTAATAAGGTGGGGCACTGGAAGAGGAACTGCAAGGTTTACCTTGCAGAATTGAAGAAGAAGGGTAGTGAGACTACCGCTTCTGATTCAGGTATGTTCATGATAGAAGTGAATATGTCATTTCTACTTGGGTATTAGATACCGCCTGTGGTTCTCAAATCTGCAATTTGTTGCAGGGACCAAGGAGAAGTAGGACTCTTGAGGAAGAGGAGGTGATTCTATTGATGGGAAATGAAGCAAGAGTTGCTGCTAAAGATGTAGAATCATTTCATTTACATATGCCTACGGGCAAGACTATTGTTTTAAATAATTGTTATTTTGTTCCCTCGATTGTGAGGAATATTATTCCCATGTTAGACTTGGCTGGATTTTTCATTTATTATTGAGAATAATGAATGTTCTATTCTTAGAGATAATATTCTTTATGGACGTGGTACTTTAAATAATGGTATGTATGTATGTGACATAATTTATTTCAGATTGAACAAACTAATAAAAGAAAAGGGATGATGAAAATCTCACTTTATAGTGGCATTGCAGTCTCCATTTAGTAGACATGGAGAGAGGGCTGCAAATTTGCTAGGAATGGTACACATAGATGTATGTGGACCAATGTCTACGCAAGCCATGGGTGGATTTTCATACATCATTACTTTCATAGATGATAGATCTAGATTCAGATATGTGTTTGATGAAACACAAGTCTGAAGCCTTTGAAAAGTTTAAAGAGTATAAGTATGAAGTGGAGAAACAACCAAACATAGTATTATAACTCTTCGATCAGATCGAGGTGGTGAATACTTTAATGGAGTGTTTCTAGATTATCTCAAAGTAAATGGTATAGTCTCCCAGTGGACTTCTCCAGATTGGTATCTGAAAGGAGAAATCGAACTTTGTTAGACATAGTTCGGTCCATGATGAGCTATGCAAATCTTCCAGTATTCCTATGAAGTTATGCATTGGAAACCTCAGCATATTTACCGATTATGGTGCCTTCCAAAATCTGTTCCTCAAACTCCGTATGAGATATGGAAAGAAAGGAATCCGAGTCTTAAACACATTAAGATTTGGGGATGTCCAGCTTATGTCAAGTAAGTTGACCCAGATAAGCTGGAATATCGATCCGTAAAATGTAGTTTTGTGGGATATCCTAAAGAGACTTTAGGGTATTACTTTTACACCGATCATCGGGTGTTTGTATCCAGACATGCTACCTTCTTGGAAAAGGAGTTTATCCTTGAAGGAAACAGTGGGAGCAAAATTGAACTTGATGAAGTTCAAGAAGCACAAACTACTACGGATCAAGTGGAAACACCTGTTCTGACTAAACAACCTTTTGTGGAACAACCCATTCATAGATCAGGGAGAGTGTCTCGCCAACCTGAGAGGTATTATGGCCTTGTCATTGAGAATGACAATGAGTTGTCGATCATTGATGATGACGACCCTGTGACCTATAATGAGGCTATGAGTAGTGTTGACTCAGAGAAATGGCATAGTGCCATGAAATCCGGAATGGAATCTATGTATACGGTATACAAAAGATAGATTATAGCAGATGGCCAGGTGGAGACCTATAAGGCCAGGCTTGTGGCAAAAGGATTCAAACAAAGGCAATGGATTGACTTTGATGAAACTTTTTACCTGTAGCCCTGTTAAAATCAGTTCGGATTTTGCTTGCGAATGCTGCTTACTACGACTATGAGATCTGGCAATTAGCCAGATGGTTTTCTTTCCAAGAGAAATGAAAACCTAGTGTGTAAGCTGCTGCGAACCATATATGGTTTAAAGTAGGCTTCTCGAAAGATGGAACATTCGTTTTGATGAGATAATCAAAGAGTTTGATTTTATCAAAAACGAAGATGAACCATGCGTCTACAAAAGGGTTAGTGGGAGCGCGGTAACATTTCTTATATTGTATTGAATTAGAGTTAACACACATAACAACATAGCAGACCCACTCACAAAGCTACTTTTTGAAAGTCACTTTGATCGTCATAAAGATGAGATGTGTATTAGTTACCAGAGTGATTGACTTTAGTACAAGTGGGAGATTGAAAGGAATATGTCCTAAGTCCAATCATGTATGAGGATTTAGGAATAACTTTTATGTAATCTGTTTTGATTTCATTGATATTAATAAAAGACTTGTTTTGTTTTTATTACGGGCTTTATCTATTTAAGTGTTTAAATAAGATATACCATAGTTTAGAGTAAAGCTTTTTATGGATTATGATGAGATCATAATAGTGAGACCTAAAAAGATGATAACTCTAAACTTAAATAGTTCCTGGTCGTAGGATTACTAACTGGTAATTAATAATCCGCAAAGATCGATACATACTATGCTTGCTTCATTATGAAGGATGTCTGTTCTCATAGACATTTGTGTGGTGACACTATAGCTAGTATGTAGGTGCTTATTATAGAATAAGTTCACTGAACATGACTCGCCCAGCTGAACAATTGATGGAGTTCACTCACGTGTCAGCAGTTGTTCGCTTAGTGATAGTTGTACAAGTATCCTTAGACTTGAGGTCATCATAGTCATCTTGTGTACACTGAACTATGCTTTGGTTTAGTTCTTAGTCTCCAGGGACAATTATTAGGGCTCTTCTGGGTATAGGAATTTGTACACGAAGATAGTTTATGATCAATAAAGGATCTACCCCTTCCAGTGAAGGAAGCGAATGTTCAAGGCTGATCCACTTATGCTAGTTCAGGAATCTCTGGCCAGAGTGAATGAAATTAGAAAGGAGTTTCTAATTTGCATAGAACTACGCATAGTAAATGGTAAGCAAGTGATTGAATTAGATAGGCTTGACACGAGATCCATGCCTTGTATTTAATCGGAACATTGTAGGGTAGAAGGAGTTTATTGTACGGTAACTATTCACTGACAGGTTCTTGGTATTCTAAGCAGTGAATTCATATTATCCGGATAGTCGCGATATGTTGAGAAGCATCACTCACGATGTAGAATAAATGTGATTAATTAATTAATCATATTTAATAAATTAGAGAATTTATATAAATAATGATAAAATAGTTTTATTATTATTTATTTCTACTACCGGCTTAATATTGAACCTACAGGGTCACACCATAAAAAGAGAATGATTTATTGGTAAAGGAATTAATTAATAATGGCTAATAATTATTTATTTGTGAAATAAATAATTAATTGGCAAATTTAATAATTGATTAAATGAGATTTAATTGATTATAAATTAATTAAGAAAAGTTCTTAATATTATTAATTAAGGATTTAATTTTTGGAAATTAAATCAAGAGAGAGAATTATTTCTAAAGTGTTTAGAAAAAGGATTAATGATTAAAAGGTGTTTTAATTATTAATGAGAATAATAAATGGGATAATAATAATAATATTTATGGGAAAATTTCAGCTGAAAATTTTGCCTATAAATACACTATTATAGACCCTATTTTTATTCTAACCCCATTGGAACCCGAAAACCCAAAAAGTTTGGAAAACCCAATTCTCTCCACCTCCTTCCTCCTCCTTAACATCGTTTTCTTGGTGGATACCGGTGGAGTGCTTCACACTTGAGGAGCAACTGCTAAGAATCTCTGATCGTTGTCTCCGAATTATTTTAAAAGGTTAGATTCGATCCCTCGAATTTTTATTCACGATTTATATGCTTGTATTTGGATTTTGTATGTGTAAAAGTGTTTTACCATGCCCCCGCTGCGTTTAAAAATCCAACACTTTCTTGGTTTACAAGTTAAGCAAGTTAGTGATGGAATATTCATTAGTCAAACTAAATATATTTTTGATCTTTTAAAGAAGTTTGATCTAATAGATTGCACATCTGCAAAAACTCCCATGGCCACTGCAACTAAACTTGAACTAAACACTACTGAAAAGTCTGTGGATATTTCAAGTTATAGAGGCATGGTTGGCTCACTTCTATACTTAACAGCTAGTAGGCCAGATATAATGTTTGCTACATGTTTGTGTGCTAGATTTCAGGCTGATCCTAGAGAGTCTCATTTAATAGCAATTAAGAGAATCTTCAGATATCTCAAAGGAACACCAAACCTTGGCATTTGGTATCCTAGAGATTCTGGCTTTGATCTAACTGGTTATTCAGATGCAGATTATGCAGGTTGCAGAATTGATAGAAAAAACACAACAGGAACTTGTCAATTTTTAGGAGACAAGCTTGTGTCCTAGTTCAGTAAAAAGCAAAATTCAGTTTCTACTTCTACAGCTGAAGCTAAATATATTGCTGCTGGCAGTTGCTGTGCACAGATTTTATAGATGAAAAATCAATTGCTAGACTATGGTTTGCAAGTTGAAAGGATTCCTATTTTCTGTGACAACACAAGTGCAATTGCCATCACTGAAAATCCAGTGCAACATTCAAGGACAAAGCATATAGACATCAAGTACCATTTCATAAGGGAACATGTAATGAATGGTACTGTAGAGTTACATTTTGTTCCAAGTGAGAAGCAACTTGCAGATATTTTTACCAAGCCACTGGATGAATCCACCTTTTCTAGGTTGGTAAGTGAGTTAGGTATGCTTAATTACTCTTGAATTTATCTAAATTATTTTGCAAGTTGAAAAGTAGCCAGAAATTTAACTGATTTTTTAGTCTTGGATGAAAATTTTGGATAAGTCAAAATTTGCATCTCAACGGATGACCGTTATCCATCGAGTTGAGTCATCCGTCGATATACAAATTGTAAATAAAAATCAATTACTTTTCTGGAGTATTTTAAAGCTCGACGGATATCAACTTATCCTCATCCGTCGAAGTGTCTAAATCTTAACCGTTAATTCCCTGAACATTATCCATCGAGTATACTTACAGTTTGTAAGCATTACACGACGGATAATGGGTGGAATTTTTACAGTTTATTTTAAAACGGCTATTTTAGACAATTTCTATTGGGTAATTTACTTCTCTTTATTATTTTTATCAGTTGATTTTGAGTAAAGTATAAAAGCTTATTTCATTCTAATCATTTTCTTTTATCATTCTCAAATTCAACTGTGATATTTCATTCTCTCTCAAGAAAAAATCCTCTTTCTCTTTAAGCTTTTCTTCTCTAACAATGGCACCCGTAGTTAAGATCATGTCACAGACTGGGTTCATCTATGAGAAGAACAACTTCACGGCCTTGATCAATAAGGGGATTCAGCAATCTGAAGACTATCATAAGATGATGGACTTCGTGAACAACTGCAAGTTAAGTTTTGCCATGCTGGAATCACCCACAATTTATTGTGAAGTTGTTGAGGAGATGTGGACAACAACAATCTACAACTCTACTGACAAAACCATCACTCTAACCATTAAAGGTAATGATTTCTGTATCAATAGTGATGTCATAAAAGCATGTTTCAAGATTCCTGATGATAATGTAACTGCACCACACACTGACACTGATATTGTCAACATGCTCAATTCCATTCATTATGCACTTCCTACTGCAAAATTAAGTGAAATTAGAAGACTAGGTCTTAGGAAGGAATGGAGTTAATTGTGTGATGTAGTAACTAAAGTCTTTTCTGGAAAAATCAGTAATTTTGATTCTGTGAACATTTCCATGCTTAACATGCTATACATGCTAGTTACAGACAAATATTACAATTTCAGTGACCTTGTTGTGCATGAGTTAGGTTTTAAATTAGGTGACTTAGCCAAAAGAGGAAAGAATATTTATTATGCTAGATTTTAATGCTTTTGGCTAACCATCTTTGTCAAGAGATTGAACTTGAGAACCCAAACAACAAATTAGCTTCTTGGGTTCAAGAGAGAAGAATCATTGCAGACTTGAACAGAGCCAACCATCACAAGGATGTGCCAATGTTCTATTTTCCTGCAATGCTTACACCTCAGGTAAGTGAGGTAAGCTCATCCAGACCCTCAACTATTCCAATCTCTTCTATTTCTTTGACTTCAGGCATAGCTATGGCAACTGTGACAATGACCAAACAGTTGCCTACCAAAGCTGCCAAAACAACTGCAATTTCTAAATCCAAATCAAAGAAAACCCCCTCTGGTATCTCTCAAAAGGTACCAGTTGAAAAATCTACTAAAGACAAAGAGGGGAGTGTGAAGGAGGGTAAGATAGGTGAGGGAAGGGGTGAACATCAAAGAAACCCCAAGGATAAGGTTGGAGAGTTGAGTGAATCCCAGCCTAGCCACACTGCAGTTTCCCAACAAACTGTAGTGCTTAAAAGGGACAAAAGCTCACTTCTAGCTGCATCCTCCCAAAAGGATGTGGCTATTGAACAAAGCTCACATCCAAGAGCACAGGCCAAGAGGGTTAGGGACACAAGCTCACACCAAACTTACACTAGAAAGAAGAAATCCAAAACAACTGGGGATGCACAGGGCACACACTTAGTGCAAACTGGTGCTAAAGACACAATCCCTGCACCTTCTCAAATTAAGATTGATGTGGCTCCAACAAATGTGGAGTCACAGCCAAAATCTCTCATTATAGAAGCCACAGAAACATAATACTCACCAACTAACTCACTGGAAGTGGACATGATAAACACTTCAATTCCTGATTCCCCTTCTTTAACTCTGTTGGGAAAGCCAAAATCCAGTGCAAGTGAGCATCATCTTTTAGATGATTTGTTGGCTCACTTTCCAATTCTTTCTGATTCTATTGTGACATCTGTGCCTCAAATAACTTCAATCAACACAGAGTCAACAATAGTTTCTCTTCCCACCTCATTCATTTCCACTCTCTCGATGGATATTGCTCATCCGTCGAGTAGTGATTGTATCCCGACGGATAAGCTTAACAGCAGTTATCCGTCGGATAGCTTTACCACTCACCCGACGGATATCACTTATCCGTCGAGTGTCTCTACACAACTTCAAACTTCAATAATTTCAAGTGCAGAAGATTTGGTGGTAATACAATCACTCTTAGGACTGAGAGAGGAGAGTGCATTGAGTGAGAGGCTGGGTTGTTCCCAGGCAAAAGGAGAGGAAAAGAGTGAATCTCAGCAATCCATTCATTCAGGATTGGCAAAAGTGAGTGAGAGGAGTCCCACCTTAGTAGGTGAAGGTGAGGGTGTGAGGGTGGGGAGCCAGGGTGAGACCCTGATGCAACAAAAGAGAGAACATGAGAGAAAGGCAGGTACTGGAGAAATAAGGATGGAACCAGCCATTGCTAGTGAGTCAATGATTATGGATGATGCTGAAAAGGAAAGACAATTTCAGCAACACTACAAAGCTGTAATTGATAACATTTCCTTGGATATTGACACTTTTACTCACCCTGTTTCAGCCTATCAACTGTTGGCTGCTCAGGGCAATGTGGAGGTAGAGCAGACTTTAAATTTAGTGCACACCACAGAATCTCTTCAAAGAGATAAAGCTGCTGTGAACAGACTGCCTTCTCAAGCTGGAGAGCCATCTGAAGAATTTGGAGTAAATTCTGATGATGATGACTCTGGTTCTTTGGATGGAAGCATGAACATAGGGGGAGCTGAAGACCCAAGTTCTGCTTTTAGTTTACCTAAATGGGCATGGGCAAAGGAATTTTCACAAGGGCAATTTGAGGTGTCTTTGGTAAAGCAAGTCATAGCTATTCAGCAGGCCCTTCAGGAAGCTTCAGATGCTGGCACCAAGGCTGTTCTTCAAGCTCACCTAGACTCTTTGCACTTAATGAAGATCCAACACTCAAGACAGAATCTCAGTGTGGATGAATTGAAAAAGGAGATAGCTGACTTAAAGACATATAACTCTGAGAAGCTGGATTCAATAATGCCATATGGTAGCATGCATGATCTATTACTAAGGTTGAGAAGAGAATCAGATTATGACAAGAAGATAGCCAAGCTGGAGAACAGAGTTCAAGTTATTGAGAATTCAATGGCTTTACTTCTTCAAAATCAACAGACTCAGACAAATCTTCTTATGCAACTGGCTAAAGCACAAGGCCTAACTCCTCCACTTGATGATAACAAAAAGGGGGAGAGAGAATCAAGTAAGGGGGAGAAAGGACCAACTGAGGGGGAGAAACTTCAAGTTCAAATCAGCAAAGTAATTATACCTTCAATTACTATCTCCAAGCCACCAGTTGTAGATGGTATAGATCTTATAAATGCAGCAGCAGCAAATTTGAAAGATGCTGATAAAGAAGAGTTGACTCTAATCAACTGGAAAAAGATTGATGAGGAAATACATAAAAAGTTTCAATTAGTCAAGGAATCAGATCAGTCAGCCATCCATCACTCTCATGTCAAGCCAATCAATGTGAATGAGATGAGCATGAACTATCTGGAGAAAGGACAATCTTCCTGCATCAAGACTACAAAGGCTGAGATAATTCTTAAACCAAGGGCAAACTATCCAAAGTTATCTTTGAAGAACCCTATGGATTCTGTATATGAGACACCCAAGCCTGATGAAAAGAAGCTTCTGTCAAGATCTATTCTCCTCTACAAAGATCCAGCTGATTCAGCCTCAAGAAAGAGAATTGCAAAGATATTCAGAAATGGGAAGTAAATTTGTGTGGTAGCTGGACATCCACAATTTGCTCATGCAAAGGAAGAAGAAAAAGTCAGATTGAAGCAGGAAAAGAGGCAAGCTGCTCTAGATGCAAAGAAGTCTAAACAAAAGAAAGAACAGCTTGCTATCTTGGCCAAGCTACAGGCTGTGAATTCTTCTCAACAAATTCCCTCTCAACCATCTCAAGCTGCTGAATCAGAGAAGAAGATTGAAAAACAGAAGAAATCCCTAAGAAAGAAAGAACTGGCTAAAAGAACAAAAAGAAAGTTGGATGTTGTTGACAAGGAATTGGAAGATCAATTTCCAAAGGAATCCACTCAAGCTGAAACTCAAGCATTAAAGCCCTATGTGGTGTTTGAAGACATAAGGGTGGTGGACCCCTACAGGAACATACATGGAGAGCCTATTGTGCCAAAGGATGAGCCAATAGAGTGGGATAATTTACCAATTCCTGACTTCAACTTGCCAATTCTTACTAAGCCAAGAAGGACAAAATCAAGGGCAGTCAAGAAAGTGAAGCTGTCACCTCTCAAATCCAAGTCAGTAGTCAAAGCTCAACCCAAGGTCAACAGGGGAGACTACTTGTACTTGTGTGACATCAAAGAATTCTCAGATCTAAACCTCTATCTGGAGGAGCTGGATGAGGTAAGGGCAATTGATGCATACAGAAACCTACCTGAAAGGTTGGTGTTCAAGTACAAAGGGGGAAGGGAGATTCAGTGGCCTCTTCACAGGATACTTCAAGAAAGCCAAGCTGTGTTGATCAAAGTCTACTCATCCTTCAAGAAAAACTTTGGGTTTAATGTAACTGCAAGAAGATTAGTATTGAAGAAGATTGAAGAGCTAAGGAGTGTTAGAGCCAAAGATGTATTACCCAAAACTCTTATCATCCCATACACAGGGAGAAGAGTGCATCTAAGGCCCTACTGGCTGATGGAATTCATAGATGACAAGGGTGTGAGAAGATTCTTCAGATTAGAAGACCAATTGAGTATCTCTAGCAATGAGACTCTCTTGGAAATGCAAGAAATGTTAGATCTCTCAGAATCTGATGAATTAGAATTCCACAGACAGCTCCAGAATCAAATTGAAAAAAACAACAGAAAGCTTGGAAGAAGATCCAGACCTTCAAGAATCTAGAAAAGTCTGCTCAGACTAGAGGAGCATCTTGAACTAACTGTGAGCCAAACCTTGTACATTTTTGTTTAAATTGAAGCACTTTCAGTTTTATCTACTTATCTTTAAAGGTATATGTTTAGGATGTTTTGTTATCATCAAGTATCTCTTAATTTATGGCTACAATTCCAGTAGACATAAATTGGGGGAGATTGTTGTGAATATGTTGTGTACTTGATGATTACCTAAACAAAACATCTAAGTAGATTTTACTTAGTGAAATAAAGTAGCACTCGACGGATAAGAATTATAGTCCCGACGGATAACTCATTATAGTCCCGACGGATGATTAACTTATTATCCATCGAGTGAGTAGCTTATGTAATAATAAGTTTGTAGCACAGTGTTGTAAGCACCTTTGTATAGAATCTGAAGTAGCATATAAGTCATGTTGACTTTAACTAGATATGCAGAATAGGTTGATTAACTGTACATAAGCAATGTCTTGTAATTCTGTATAAGTGAAATGAAGTCAAGTGCCAAAATAGCTACCAACGGATGATTAACAAAGCTTCGACGGATGATCAAATGACTATCAACGGATGTTTAACATAGCAGTCGACGGATGATCAATCAAGTCATCGACGGATGATCTGAAAGTCGATGGATGATCATATCAAGAATTCAAACATCAGTTGAACAGTGAAAGCTGACACACAGCTGTTGAGTTGGATACAAACACACTGTGGAAGCCCATTAACTGGGTAATAGAGGACGAAAAACAGCAAAGATCAAGACTGTTAGATTTTATATTTGTTCAGTCTTTTTGACTTTGTAATCTTGGTAATATATAAACCAAGAGAGTAGCAAATAGAAAAACGACTGAGATAGCTAAGAAATAACAACAGAGAAATCTTTGTAAGCACTATCTTTATCATTTCCTGTGTCCTTAGCAGTTCTATTTTGTGTAAGCAACTGTGAGCATTTCTGCACACAGAGTCCTCTCGATATATTAAATATATCTCTGGTGGAATTGTTTAAATCCACCAGAAAGTTTTTAAAGACTCTTGTTTTTAATTACTTATGTTTTGATTCATTCAAGTTTACATTCCGCATTGTGCTAATCAAAACAAATATATCCATAATCGAGTTGAACATTTTTATTTCAAGAAAAAGGTTCAAGAATTCCATTCAACCCCCCTTCTGTAATTCTTGCTATATTGTTAAGGGACTAACAAATATGGAACTGTTACCTCTCAGTGATGAACAAATATCACGAGAGCTGTTAGGGTTACAATGAATAATCTTCTCGAATATGATAACACTTATAGTGTAAACCCTATGTCTGTGTTTATATACTACACAGTTACAAGATAATCGCTAATTGATATGGAATATAATTCTGCTTCCTAAAATATATCAATCAGATATCTTTTCTTCCAAGTATTCCATTCTTCACGGAACTCCTTCTTCATACATATCTCTTCTTATGTTTATCTCAATCTTCTTTCCTTTAATCAGCTACTTTCCTTATCTAATCGTCCTTCAGCACTTAAGTTCTGATATCCAACTTCTGATGATTATCTCCTGATAATATAAGTACTGATATCCTTAAGTCCTGACTTCCAGTATAAGTACTGATTCCCAGTTAAGTACTGATTTGTCCTGTTAAGTAAGATCTGAAAACTAAACATAAATCATATTAGCCATGACATTATCAAATATATCTAAAAAATCTCCCCCAACTTGTAAATTAGCATAATATACAAGTTTAACAGATATATGATGATGTCAGAAAAACATTAAGTACAAATGCATGAGAATTAGATTAAATAACTACAACTTATAGTCCTTAAAGCTTTACCAATATTTAACTTCTGATAACAACTTCAGTCTGTACAAATATCAGAATTTAAGCAGTTGTAGATCTTTGACTTGGCTTCATCTTCTGATCTCTCTGATGTCAGGAGTTGTTCTGAGATAGTTCTTCAACAAACATCTCTCAGCATATCTAAGTTCATCAATCATTCTCCTTTTGGCATCTTTAAGCTCTGCAGTATATTCACCAATTTGAAAGATTGCAGCCCTGAGATCATTAATCTTTGCTTTTCTTATATCCTGATCCAGTCTGATCAAATAAGCTTTATCAGACTCAAGATTGAATTCCACAGCCCTGTACCCTAGAAAGGTAGTTATAATTTAAGCAGAATTGGGCTTCATTTCAACTATATCACCCTTGTGATCTCTGTACTTTGGAACATATGTGCTGTCAGACTTAATAGAATAAAGCCTTTTCTGTCTTTGAATCTGATCCTTCAAATAGTTTGCAGCAGTTCCTGTCAATCTGTCATCCACTTGAAGTAAGAATAATACATGCTCCAATTCTTCAAAATACTTTAATGGAATGGCATTTTGCCTTATATGATAAACCCTACCATCTGTCATGAAATACAAAAAGATGTATTCTTTCAAGTAGGTATGATAAACCATTTGTACAGATTCCAGTTGATTCAATCTCTCAGGAGTTGCTCCAATACCTGGTTCACTCAAGGAAGTTGGATCATTGGTAGTGTTATGTATTCTTTTTTCATCAGCACTTCCCAATCTAGTTTTATCTCTTGCTTCCTTTCCAGTAACTACTCTAGCTTCAAAACCACTTGCAGTAGTCTTCAAAGGTTGAGTCTGTTTTGCTTTAGTGAAACCTGGTAGGAGTGTCTTTGGTCTATCTTCTGATATCAAGTTAACTTGAGCTATGTCAGAGGTTACTTGCTTCTTCTGAATAACAGAACTTACAGTTTCTTGACTCTGAACAACTTGAGCCATGTCAGAGGTTGTTTTAAGAACTTTTCTGGAAGTCAGAGCAAGATCATCCTTTTCATCAGTAATTTCTTCATCCTCAGGAGGCACAAAAACCTTGATAGGTTCACCAACCTTTTCTTTACCCTTGGATCTTGGATCTATCTGCGGTTGTGATTTAGCCAATGTTGCTTCAGTATGTGTCCTTTCTTTGATCACAATGCCTTTGAGTTTTGAAAGTGGCTTTTTACCAGAAGCTTCAGATTTAGATGTGACTTTCTCTGATTTAAGTCTGACTTCTTCTTCCATTAAACTCTCCAAGTCCATTCCTGGATTTTCTTGAAGAAATAATTGTCTTGACATTTCCTCATCAAGATCTAAAAGTTCATCAGAACTTATCCTTTTACCAGTAGCAAAACTTATTCTTTTCCCAGTATCAGAACTTGTCATGTGACTTGTGATTTCAGCTTTTCTTGATGTGAAACCTCTACCTTGACTATGACCTCTACCCATTCCAGAGTTTCCTTGATCATCCTTTTCATCATCCTTCCCTTTCAGTGTCTTGTCAGTCTTGCATTTGGACTTAATTACTTTCTCCCCCTTTTTAGCATCGGCAGGTAGTAGAAGAGAGACAAGCAATTCCACTGAGGCTTGGATTTCATTAAGTTGTGATTGCTGAGAAGCTTGATTTTTCAGAATATCATCAATCTGAGCTTGTTGATTCTCTTGAGTCTTCTCAATATAAGCAATCCTGTCAAAGGTAGGTTTGAAGAACTGTTTCTTATCAATCTTGTGAACTTGATCTTGTTTGATAAATTCTTCCTGAATCTTGTGAAGCTCTGCATGAGTAGTTGAATGAAGACCTTGTAGATGTTTAGTACTCAATGCAGTGACTCTAAGCTGGGTTTTGAAATCATCAGAATTTAAAATTTCATCATCTTTAGTCAAGTGCTCAGTAAGATGCTTTTCAGTTGGAACACAGGAAACTGGGTTCCATTCCTTAGTCCTGCAGGAGTTTCACTCCAAGGCACTGGTGCTTCTCCGGTAACAAACTTCTTAACAAGTTCAGACTTAAGAATAGTTTGTTGAGGAGCATGTCCTGAAGGACCTGCTTCATCAGCATCTGCAGATGGAGCAGCATCACCAGTATCTCCAGCATTTGCAGCATCAGAACTTACAGAATCAGTATCCTCTTATAAAACAATTGTGTGAGTAGCAATGGAGGCTTCAACATCCTCTAATTGCTGATCTGGTTCTAAGTTCTGATCAACAGCCATATCCTGATGCTCACCTAAAGTCTGATCATCGGCATCTAGATGCAGAGAAGGTGTTGTAGATAACTTTGGAGTTTGAACAACATCAGTAACAGGTGTTGTTGAAGGATTAGTTGCTGTTGGAGCTTCTAAGAGAATTACTTCAGGCACAACCACATTTTGAACATCAATATCAGCACTTGTGCCTGGATCAACAGGAGATACAGAGGATGTGTTGACCTTTTCAGAAACAGCTTCCTTAGATGGAGTTGATGGAGAACACGTAACTTTAGAAAATTCCTGTTCTTGTGAGATCAGAGATTCCTGATCCCCTTCCTTAGCTGCTTCCTCTTCATTATCTGAAACTGGCCTATTTTCCCTCTGTTTCTTGTATCTCTTTGTAGATTTGGATTCTTTGGGAGTTTCAGGAACTGTCATTCTTCTAAGCCTCTTGAGAAGCCTAGATCCCCCAATTCCAGAATCCTTCTGAGAAGTCTCTTTCTCAGCTTCACTAACAACAGGTTCTGAAGAAGGAACCTGTTCCTCATTATCAGATTCATCTCTCAAAGTAATCCTCCTTCTCTTTTGAGGTGTTTGAGGAACAGTCTTTGTCCTCTTAGGTTTGGAAGAGGAAGGCTTCACAGTAGGTGCTGAGGATGAGGGTTGAACAGTCTATGAAGTGGAGAGATAGGATTTGATATATTGCCTGAGGGTTAGTTGAGTAGAATGAGTGGTAGGTGCTGATTGTTGTGGTGTTTGGGTGGTTGTTATTGGTTGGACATCAGAATAAACAGATCTATAAGTATCAGGATCAGCATTTACTAAGATCTGTTTTACAGACTGAGGAATCTGTAATGGTCTAACTACTGATTTCTTGGTGTCAGCATTTATCAGGTCATTAAAGTAGCGTTTGGCAACCTTAAAAGGTGGAGTTGAGGAACTGACTAATTGAGGTTCATCAGTACAAAAAGTATATATAAGTTGACAGAATCTAGCAAAGTAAACAACATTCCTATCCTCTGTCATCCTATCCCCAATAAAACCAATTATAGTAGTTGCAAAATCAAAATGAGTTTGGTTTATAACAGCATACCCGATGTGCTGACTCATAATTGGGATAGCATCAAAATTCGAACACTTGTTTCCAAAAGCTTTAGTGATGTAGTCGAAGAAGAAGCTCCATTCTCTTCTGATATGAGCCCGTTTCAACTGCCCAAGTTTTGCCAAACTCTGTTCATACCCCAAAGTGGCCATTAACTCCTGAAGAGTGGATTCCTCTGGAATTGAAAAAGTACATCCTTCTGGGAGATGTAGAGCCCTGCGTATTGTACCAGGAGTAACTGCATATGAAGAATCACCTACTTCGAAAACAATACTAGGAGTGCCATGTGTACCACCATTATCAAAGTGCCCAGTCCGCCAAAATGTCAGAACTTGTTGGCTCGAAAAGACTGAAGGCTGGGTCAATGCATACCCAATCTCACTGTGTGCAAGAAGATCTTGCACAAAATACAATTCAGATGGAGCTTCAGCATGATCAAGAACTGCAGCATAGTTGTTTGGAACAAATTTAGCTCCATCAATGATTAAATCCTTAGGTGCCATGTGAAAAATTGAGATTTAAGAGTGCCTGTTAGGTGTTTGGTAAAATGTCTGTATGAAAAACCAACGTGAGAAGAAGAAGGAGAGTAAAAGCAATGAGAGAAAAAAATATGAAGGAAAATAAAAGATTAAAAAAAATCTTCTCTCTTTCTTACTTATACTCTGAAAAAAAAATGTTACCGTTAGACACTTGTCAGACATGCAACATCAATATTCTGAAAATAAATTCGAAAATAAATTCGAGTGAAAATGACCAAAATAAATCAGATGAGTAAGTACTGATAAAGGAAAATCAAAACTTAAATTAAAACAGAATTTATATGGTCATCAGAATATGAGTATTTATCAGGATTTATCAATGCATTACAAAATAACTTAGAGACAAAATCTTGAAACAAAAACAAATTTCATTAATATATCAAGTGAATACATTCATGAAATTGAAATTACATCAGCACTTGTACAAGATTTCCCTAAGCTGCTAAACCTAACGTCAACAGCCTTTGTCCTAGCTCAAGAAGCAGGGCAAGGCTGATGATGAAGAAAAACAGGAAGAAGAAAATAAATCATTACTTCTTCCTACTCTCGACAAACAGAATGGTGAGTCGAATGATTCGCTCTTGCTGGCGGAGAGCTTCCAGCCTTTCCTCCTCCAATCGCTCCAGATGGCGATGGTAGTCCATATAGAAGAACAGGAGGTGGGTGAGTACCTCCTGTGGGACAGATTCCCATATCTCATCAGGAATGGTAGTGACGTGCCATTCCTGCTGCCAATCGGCACAGCTTAGCTCCATATTGAAGGTTTCGTAGTTTAAAAACATGTTGTATCTGACCATGGTGTTTTTGAAAGAAAAGGTATGAAGGTAAGGTGAGGTTGAGAGAAAAGATTTGATGGGAAGGCTGATGTGAAGTGGTTGCTTATATAGGCAAGAGAATGCCAGGAGACGCAAAGGAATTTAATGTTGACAGGTAGAATTAATTCTACCTCGTCTCCCCAGACTTGGAAAAAGAAAAACATTCATTGGAAAGAGAAAACATGGTTTAATGCGCACAAGAAGCAAGTAAAAGTTGACTGTTCAAGTACGAATACCATTAACCCTAACCATAGTGACTATTAATCTTCCACTTCAACATATTCTAGTTTGAACCGAGACTGTTATCAAATTTTATCCATAGATAAGTCAATTAAAGAATTAGACTGTAATATCAGAACTTAGACTTATATCAGAACTTAACAGTCATCAGAACATAATTTCTTAACTCGAAAAAGGAATGCCTATCTTAGTAAGTCCTCATACAAGTTCTGAGTTATATTCTTCAGAACTTAATCATCAGAACATGCAATCAGAACTTGTCCTCAGAGTTTGTGCAAAGTGACACAATGACTGTTTATCTAAAACAACATAGACCACCACAGTAATTTTCATCATTCATATGGAGTGATTAGTGTGTGCATTAAGCTAAATGTCAGACAAAGAGTAAAGTCTAATTCACTTCAGTATAATTTAGAAATAAGGCATAACTAAAACTTTTCTAAAGAGCTGTCATTATTCTGTAACCTACTGTTGAATGAGTTCATGCTTGAGTCCACCTCAACTATTTTGTGCTAATGTTGTGCATCTTTTTAAATTCCATTTCACAGTGGCTTCTCAGTGTAAGTGAGTCACGACTGCTTTTCAGAATTTATGCTATTATCAGAGTATTTCTCCAGTAATCATAGAGTGTGAAAAGTCACCAAGAAAATATTTTTGCTTTTCTAATGCATATTTACTTAATACCAGCAATGCACTTGGGTCGTCCCTTCCACATTTTTACTCTAGATCTCAAAGGAGTACCTGATTTTATTCTTTGATCCTTTTGATAAGTGAGGTTTATCAGCACTTAGTGCATTCAGCAGATTTACTAGTATCAGAACTTAACAGATGAGTAGCATTATTCTAATTTGTGACTTAGTAATAAGATAAACAAAGTAAACTCAACTTAGCTCAATTATCAGAATTTGCTTGTGTCATTAGATTTCCACAGAAATAATTACTTCTTACATGGGATCATTTGTTTATTGAAGACTACTAGGTCAGCATCTAGTACAGTTATCCTCATAGGATTGAATAGTTACTTAAACAGACATATCACTTATCAGAGTTTAGAAACATATATCAGACAACAGTCAGTACTTAAACACATTTGTCAATTAAGCACAGAATACACAAAGAGATTAAATTCTGTAAATACTGATCATAAGGTCTGATATAATCGAACAAGACTAAGCAGATTTAGAGAAAGAACCTGAAACCATTCCAAGTTCATTTACCAATCTTGTAAAAGTGGCTTCACACAATGGTTTTGTAAAGATATCTGCTAGTTGTTGATCTGTTGGAACAAATTGCAATTCCACTTTACCTTCATCCACATGTTCCTTTATGAAGTGGTACCTGATGCTGATGTGCTTTGTCATAGAGTGTTGAACTGGATTACCTGTCATAGCAATAGCACTTTGATTATCACAGTAAATAGGGATTTTGAAATATGTTAACCCATAATCCAGTAACTGATTCTTCATCCAAAGAATCTGTGCACAACAGCTTCCTGCAGCACTATACTCTGCTTCTGCAGTTGATGTGGAAATTGACTTTTGTTTCTTGCTGAACCAAGAAACCAATCTGCCTCCAAGAAATTGGCAGCTTCCACTTGTGCTTTTCCTGTCAATTTTGCAACCTGCAAAATCTGCATCTGAGTAACCTATTAGTTTAAAATCTGATTCTCTAGAATACCACAATCCCAGATCAGCTGTTCCTTTAAGATACTTAAAAATTCTTTTCACAGCTGTTAAGTGAGGTTCTCTTGGATCTGCTTGAAATCTTGCACAAAGACAGGTAGCATATATGATATCAGGTCTACTAGCAGTTAGATAAAGCAGAGAGCCAATCATACCTCTGTAATCAGTAATATCTACTGATTTACCAGTATCCTTATCCAGTTTTGTTGTAGTGGCCATGGGAGTGGATGCACTTGAACAATCTTGTATTCCAAATTTCTTCAGCAAGTTTCTGGTGTACTTAGTTTGACAAATAAAAGTGCCTTCTTCATTCTGCTTGACTTGAAGGCCCAGAAAATAGCTAAGTTCCCCCATCATACTCATCTGATACCTTGACTGCATCAGTTTGGCAAACTTCTTGCAAAGTCTGTCATTTGTAGACCCAAAAATGATATCATCAACATAAATCTGCACCAGAAGTAAGTCATTTCCATGGTTGAGGTAGAACAGTGTTTTGTCTATTGTTCCTCTGTTGAATCCACTTTCCAGAAGAAACTGAGCTAAAGTCTCATACCATGCTCTAGGAGCTTGCTTAAGTCCATAAAGTGCTTTATCAAGCCTGTAGATATAATCTGGATGTTTGGAGTCTACAAATCCTGGAGGTTGTTCAACATATACTTCCTCCTCCAATTCTCCATTGAGAAAAGCACTTTTCACATCCATTTGAAAGACAGTAAACTTTTTGTGAGCAGCATAAGCCAAAAATATCCTTATGGCTTCTAACCTAGCAACTGGTGCAAATGTTTCATCATAATCAATTCCCTCCTGTTGAGAATATCCTTTTGCAACCATTCTTGCCTTATTTCTTGTAATTATGCCATCACTGTCAGTTTTGTTTCTGAATACCCACTTTGTACCAACAACAGATCTATTCTTTGGTCTTGGCACTAGGGTCCAGACTTTGTTTCTTTCAAATTCATTTAACTCTTCCTGCATTGCTTGCACCCAATCAGCATCTTGAAGAGCTTCTTCCACTTTCTTTGGCTCAGTCTGAGAGAGAAAATAATTGTAAAGACATTCGTTTGAAGTACCTGTTCTAGTTCTGACACCTGCATCAGGATTTCCAATTATCAAATCAGGTGTATGTGATTTTGTCCACTTCCTTGTAGATGGAAGGTTTTCTCTAGAACTGGATGCTCCCCCATGATCCATGCTGTCTTCATTTTCATTTTCTGACGCTCCCCCTGAAACTATGCTCTCAGAGTTGGATTCTTCAGAATTTAGATTTTCAGCACTATCAGAACTTGGCTTATCAGAACTTGACGAAGCAGAACTTGAAGATCCAGACGTATGTTCTGATGTTTCTTGAGATGTGGTAAGATCTTGAGTATGCTCCCCCTGCACAGGTGCATCTTCCTTTGGCATAGTCACCACAGTTTCATTAACATCAGAGTTTAATCCATCAGAATTTACAGTATCAGGACTTAGATTGTCAGGATTTTCAGTATCAGAATTTGAGTCTTCATTTTCAAATCTCAGCTGATCATGGTCAATAAAATCTTCAAGACCAGTAATCTTCTTGTCATCAAAGGAGACATTGATAGATTCCATGACCACTTTTGTTCTCAAATTATAGACTCTGAAGGTTTTTGTGGAAAGTGGATATCCAACAAAGATTCCTTCATCAACTTTTAGATCAAACTTGGATAGCTGTTCAGGATGAGTCTTGAGAACAAAACACTTGCATCCAAATACATGAAAG
Organism: Apium graveolens; assembly: GCF_009905375.1. Classification (NCBI taxonomy): domain Eukaryota; kingdom Viridiplantae; phylum Streptophyta; class Magnoliopsida; order Apiales; family Apiaceae; genus Apium; species Apium graveolens. The sequence continues at coordinate 174,269,781 of NC_133654.1, forward strand.
TACTTCAGATTTGGCTTCTTTTTCTTCACCATCTCATAAGGTGTTTTTCCTTGCTTGTTAATGAGAGTTGCATTTTGAGTAAAACAAGCAGTCTGCACAGCTTCAGCCCAGAAATAGGTTGGAAGCTTTGCTTCTTCAAGCATTGTACGTGCAGCTTCAATGAGAGTTCTATTCTTCCTTTCAACAACTCCATTTTGCTGTGGAGTTCCAGGAGCAGAAAATTCCTTCTTTATTCCATGGTTTTTGCAGAAGTCTTCCATTATCAAATTCTTGAACTCAGTGCCATTATCACTCCTTAATGTTTTTACAGAATCTTTGACCAATTTATCCAGATGTTTGACATGATCAATCAAGATAGATGCAGTTTCATTTTTTGTGTGCAAGAAATACACCCATGTGTATCTAGTGAACTCATCCACTATGACCAATGCATATTTCTTCTTTGCAATAGACATGACATTTACTGGACCAAATAGATCAATATGTAGTAGATGATAAGGCTCAAGAATTGATGATTCGGTCTTTCTCTTGAATGAAGATTTTCTTTGTTTGGCCTTCTGACAAGAATCACAAAGGCCATCAGGAGCAAATACTGACTTTGGCAGTCCTCTCACAAGATCTTTCTTGACCAGTTCATTTATATTGTTGAAATTTAAATGAGAGAGTTTCTTGTGCCAATTCCAGCTTTCTTCAATTGATGCTGTACTCATCAGACAGATTGCAGAACCATCAGTACTTGTTGAAAGCTTAGCTTCATAAATGTTACCACGCCTGTATCCTTTCAGAACAACTTTGCCTTTAGATTTACTCACAATTTCACAGTGTTCTTCAAAGAAATCAACATGATAACCTCTGTCACAGATTTGACTTATACTTAGCAGATTGTGTTTAAGTCCTGAGACTAGAGCTACTTCTTTAATGATGACATTCCCAAGATTGATATTGCCATATCCCAATGTTTTTCCAAGACAGATCATTCAAGAGTTTGACAAATCTATCATATAAATCAGTCAATGATTCATTAGCCTTTGAATCAAAGTGTTCATACTCTTGAGTGAGTATTGTCTTCCTGTTCTTTTTAATCGTATCAATTCCCTGACACCTTATTTCCAGAGCATCCCATATCTCTTTAGCAGTCTTGCAGTTAATTACCCTGTTTGACATTACATTATCAATGGCACTATGCAGTAAGTGTCGTACCTTAGCATCTTTAGCAATTGATGTGATATCTTCAGCAGTATAATCACTCTTTTCCTTTGGTACGGTTTTTGCTGCTTCACCTGCAATTGCAACAGCGAGCTTGGTTGGTTTGTGAGGCCCTTCCTTGATTCTATCAAGATATTCTGCATCTGTAGCTTCCAGAAACATGGTCATCCTCACCTTCCATATGGCATATTCAGATGGTCTCAGTATGGGAACTCTGATGGTTTCATACCGACTTTGAATTTGTGTCTTTGGAGGTTCTTCAGTTTTGGTAGGCTTAGTTGGAGTTTCTGTGTCAGACATGATTGTGTTTGGATCTTTAACTGTATGTGTTTTAACAGATAGACTCTGATACCACTTGTTAGGTCACACACACTATAGAGGGGGTGAATACAGTGTATAATACAATCAAATCGAACTTTAATATCTTAAGTAACAGAAAACAAACTTTATTGAAACAATAAACTCTGTTACAATATGGAACTGTTACCTCTCAGTGATGAACAAATATCACGAGAGCTGCTAGGGTTACAATGAATAATCTTCTCGAATATGATAACACTTATAGTGTAAACCCTATGTATGTGTTTATATACTACACAGTTACAAGATAATCGCTAATTGAAATGGAATATAATTCTGCTTCCTAAAATATATCAATCAGATATCTTTTCTTCCAAGTATTTCATTCTTCACGGAACTCCTTCTTCATGCATATCTCTTCTTATGTTTATCTCAATCTTCTTTCCTTTAATCAGCTACTTTCCTTATCTAATTGTCCTTCAGCACTTAAGTTCTGATATCCAACTTCTGATGATTATCTCCTGATAATATAAGTACTGATATCCTTAAGTCCTGACTTCCAGTATAAGTACTGATTCCCAGTTAAGTACTGATTTGTCCTGTTAAGTAAGATCTGAAAACTAAACATAAATCATATTAGCCATGACATTATCAAATATATCTAACATGTTTTCTAAAAAAACATAAGGAAAATGATAAGAAATAAAAAGGGAAATAAAAGTATGACAAAGAGAGTGAAGACGAGTTCTTACTTGGGGAGGTGTTGAATCGAATTCTAACTCTTAGGACATCATAAAGGTAATAAAAAATTTCCTTCCATCCTTTCTCATGGCTAGCCTTACCAGAGGAAAATCTATTCTTGTTGTGCTGTTTATCCACAAATGAATAATAATAGCCATGATCAGACTTCTTAAGGTTGAAAAAATGGCCGACTTCATCCATTGTTGGTGAAGGAAAATTGAGATCCATAAAATAATATAAAGAGCTAATATCAACTTATAAATATTGGGAGAAAGTTGAAGAGTGTTTACATTGTATTGCTCAAGAATTTTTCTAAGATATGGGTACAAGGGCGCGCTCGTACCCAAAGACACTATCTTGGGAACTGTGGCCATCCTTGGAATCCTAAAGTTCCTAATATAATTAAAAAGATAGGGTCGTATCATAAATAGTGGGCACACCTATATGCCCTATATATCATAGAATTTCATCATCCAATCAAGTTGTTCATCAGAAAAACTTGATGATAAGACAACATAAAAGAGCTTTCCTTGCTCTATCCTAAAATGCTTCTTCACAGCTTCAGAGCACTTATTGTATTTACTTCAATCAAAGTCCAATTCACTCTCAGAGACTTCCTAATCTTCATAGGGGATTAGTGATTGCTCAGGGGAGACGGAAAACTGGTAAGTATCTTCATCAAAAAGTTCATCTCCTCTTGAAGAAATGTGCATCATCACGAGGCGTGCCCTCGGAAGAAAAATGAGAGGTTTGAGGCACGCCATAAGTTTGTTGATTGGAAGAATTAGAATTATACTTAACAATAGATGGCCCAGCACCCACGTTGATATCTATTTCGATGTATATATACCTATCTATGCTAAAATCCTCTAATCAATCATTTAGTTATGGATTTGATTGGGTTGGAGACCTCTCCTTTGACACTAACTTTTCCTTCTCTTTTCTTCGGTTTAAGGGAGTATTATCCATAAAAGAATCTCTTGAATAATTATCCATGATAGATCTATCTTTCAAATCTCTAACAAGGTGCGCATGTTGTTCCAAGATAAATGGAGTTCTGTGCATGTTTGGGAAATCGGGTTTGACAAGTGTGATTGGCGGAGTTCAAAGGGATGAATTGGTGAAGAAGGGGACGTGCCCTCAGCTTCCAGCTGTAAAAAATAAAAAAAATATTTTTTTGAGGGCGCGTCCAAAATGAAAACCGAGATATAAAAATAATAAGAATTATAAAAGAAATAAGGAGAGAATAGAGATAAAGGTGCGTCTGATCGTCCTCTAGTTTCAAATTAAATTAAAGGCACATCCTAAAGCATTCATTTGATATAGTCTTAGTCCTACTATCATAAGGCGCGCCTAGCATAATCCTTGCCTTACAAGAATTATAAGGTGCGCCCTCAACTTAACCTATGCGTGATAAATTACAGAATAATAGTTGAAATTACAAAAATATATTTTGAATTACTACATTCCTAAAATTATGCATCAAATCAAGATACATAATATATACATACACGTATATAACAAAATTATGAAGAACTTAAAATGAAGACGAACAGTAAAATTGGAACTATGAACAATCTGCAAAATGAAATAAAAAAAGAAGAAGCATTTCATACCTTTTGAGTTTTTGAAAGAGATGAATGGAGTAGAAACGAGGATCAGAGGTGCGATAGCTCGATTCTGGCGATTGGAAATTCTGGGCGGCGAGTAGGGTATCTTTAAAAAAAGAGTAAAGTAAATAAATGAAAGGATAGATTTTGGGGTATTTATAGAGGAAGAGGTCGTGGGGGCAGCTGTCCACCACGTCGCCCATGACTCCCTGAAATGTCATTTTAACTTTTGAGGCCACGCCCCTATAAGATGGCGCGCCTCTGTGGCAAGCATCTTGTACAAATTTATCAATGTCTAAAGGGGTTGAAAATTCCAATCCCATTTTCAATGGCATAATGGAATTTTGGGGGTAGTTATTTTGCCCCAAATTTGGTACAAGAATTACCTGGTTCAAAGTCGGGTCAATTGAATGAAATTAGGATAAAGATACCAAGATCAAGTCAAATTAAGGCTTGCCCTCTTTCTAGAAAATGAAAGGGCGCGCCTTCCAATTTGAAGATCAAACACCCTAAAAGATAGGGAGCACTCTTTTTAAAATGGGTAGAAGTGATCAAACGATGGTGACGCTGGGTAACGCCAACATACAGAAATGTTAGGGCGCACCCTTAGATTCAACTTGGCGGGGGAATACAACTTTAACATACTACTTGGATGGACTCATTGGATGCTTCAGGAGGAAGATAGATGATTATTACTAACCTATTTTTTGCAGGTACTCTATTGAAGAACTCTTTCCTGTAATGCAATCACAGGATGACGTTGTTCGAGGTTAGAGACCTCCAGGCATCTGCCTGGACGGAAGGCCTCCTCATGTAGTTATTGGGTGTCCTTATTGGGGATGTGGGATAAACTCTGGTGTGTGCTTTGGGAGTTTTGTCTCTATAGTCAAAGGGTGTCTTTGTTGGGAGACTTCGGAGTATCCTGCACTTTGCACCCAAAAGCTTGAGATCACTTATCCTGTAATCTTGTAGGGGCTCCTTATTCGAGGGACAAGGATGCGTCTAATGTTTAGGGTAAAGTATGATTATACCTGTGTTCATGGACTAGGGAAATAGCTGGTGGTCGAGGGTTATCCTCGGCCGGGGAGATGCCTTATCCGTGAAGTCTCGAAGCTGTGGACGAGCCTTGCGCCTTTGTGGTTAGATCTCATTGGTGAACATTTCTAAAGCTAATAGAAGACGGTTTCCGGTAGGTTTCCTACTGGGCTTCAGGATGAGAATTCTAAACCCATTAGGTTTCTTATTTCCTAAGAACTACGTTGGATTGATTCCCCATAAATAGGGATATATAGGTAAATTGCTAAGGGTTGGAAGTTGAGAGCGCAAAGGAGCAACCACCAATCTTAAGCAATCTCATCCACCAATAAACACAAACATCACACTTTGTTCGATTTTTCAAGGAAGAACCACTATCATAGATCTTATTTCTGGAAACATACCTTGAATTTTGTTGCTACCAAATTTCTCCATCAATAAAATGCAATAGCAATTGAGAAAGATCCGAAAAATGGAATTGGAAAGACAGAGAAGGCCAAAGTTTGAATGGTTGACATTCTCCTGGAAATCAAAACACGAAGTCCATTAAGGTTTGTGCAAGCTTCATGTTTAATCAGTCTTTACCATGATAATTTTTATCCCGTACATTTCTATATCTGTGAAGTAATTGATGTGACTAAATTTTAGTTACTCTTGTTCCCAAGTCATTGCATCATTTTATGTGAACTGTGTTGGTAAACTAGAGGTTAACTACTGTTATTTGTACTTGACAAAAAAAATATTGTTATTTGTAACATCTAGTATGATTTGAAAAACTATGCATTAACAGTTATTTACATTGACAAGCTAAGATCTTTCAAGATCATATATTGTTGATTTCGTGTAAAAGCAGACACTCTATATCGTTATAAGTAAGATTGTTTGATGTTTTGCTTTTTGGTTTATTAATTGCTGCTTACTGGCGCTTTCATTTGAATATCGATTCCTTTATGAGTGATCTAAGTTAGGATGACATTTATCCTAGTATTTGGGGAAAGAACATATATTGGGTTGGGCATAGTTTTCTTTGCTGAACTTTGCTTTTCTCCGGCATTCAACTTGGCAACAAAAAATCAAGGAGACACTATAAAAGGAGTCTGGCACTTGAGTGTGTACACATCATTTTCTGATTTTCATTCTCTTGTTTTGTGATTACCTTCACTCTGAATGCCAACTTCCTTTATCCCTCATGTTCTAAACTTACCTCGATCATCAATTAAGGCTTATATGTCTGATTGGAACACGAGTGAATGGGAATTACTAGCTGGACTTCTGAAGTCTTTGGAAATGGTCCAATTTGTGGTAGGTTAAACTGCAGGATATGCAGCAGCAAATGCCGTCCAGATATGCCAAATTTGTTTCTGCCATGTGTTACTAATGTGTATTTCAATCCAAATTGAATGTCATTGGACATAGTTTAAGATGGACAAATGACTTCAATATTGCACAGAGGAATTTATGGACAACTTGTAAATATGATCCAACTAATGTATATTCTAATGTATAATAGACACTTGCACTTTTGAGCATATTTTGGTTTTGAGAGTACTGAAGATCATCAATGAGGATGTATATATTTCTCAATAGCATGTTGTTAATGTTCATTGTTGCTGTTGGAGTTTTGATGGCATCGTCAGGACATTGGAAATAATAGTGGGATACTTTAGATGAGAAACAAACAAGTTAAAAAATCAGATTGTTGTGTAAACCTTTTACGAGTTAGATTAAGCTTCACAAAGAAGGAAATTGCCACATCATTCTCGGTGCTAGATAAAGGTGAATCTGTAGTCCAAATAATATTAATTACGGTAATAACCAACATCTTGACAGTAGATTTCATTGAAATATAATTTACCAAAGGCCTTTGGATGTGTCAAAAAGCAAAGTTTCATGTTCGGTAGATTAGCTTCCGGGGATTAAGTATATGAGTTTATGTTAGGTCACACACACTGTAGAGGGGGGTGAATACAGTGTATATCACAATCAAATCAAACTTTAATAACTCAAATAACAGAAAACAAACTTTATTCAAAACAATAAACTCTGTTACAGTATGGAACTGTTCTCTCTCAGTGATGAACAAATATCACGAGAGCTGCTAGAGTTACAATGAATCATCTTCTCGATTGTGATAACACTTATAGTGTAAACCCTATTACAATATAATCGCTAATTGATATGGAATATAATTCTGCTTCCTAAAATATATCAATCATATATCTTTTCTTCCAAGTATTCTACTCTTCATAGAATTCCTTCTTCATGCATATCTCTTCTTATGTTTGTCTCAATCTTCTCTTCCTGTGAATCATCTGCCTTCCTTATCTGAACATTTCCTTTAAGTCCTGATATTATCTTCTGATAAATATCTTCCGAACCTTAAGTACTGATGACTTAAGTTCTGACTTCAGTATAAGTGCTGATTTCAGTTAAGTACTGATTTGTCCTATTTAAGTAAGATCTGTAAACTAAACATAAATCACATTAGTCATGACATTATCAAATATATCTAACAATCTCCCCCAACTTGTAAATTAGCATAATATACAAGTTTAACAAATATTTGATGATGTCAAAAAACATTAAGTACAAATGCATGAGAATTTGACTAGATAACTACAACTTACAGTCCTTAAAGCTTTACCAATCTTTAACTTCTGATAACAACTTCAGTCTGTATTCATATCAGAATTAAAGTAGTTGTAGATCTTGACTTGGCTTCATCTTCTGATCTCTCTAATGTCAGGAGTTGTTCTGAGATTGTTCTTCAACAAACATCTCTCAGCATATCTGAGTTCATCAATCATCCTCATTTTAGCATCTTTATGTTCTGCAGAATCTTCACCAGTTTGAAAGATTGCAACCATGAGATCATTAATTTTAGCTTTCTTTATGTCCTGATCCATTCTGATCAAATATGCCTTGTCAGACTCAAGATTGAATTCCACAGCCCTGTAACCCAGAAAGATAATTATAATCTTAGCAGAGTTGGGCTTCATCTCAATAATATAACCCTTGTGATCTCTGTACTTTGGAAGATATGTGTTGTCAGACTTAACTGAATAAAGCCTTTTCTGTCTCTAAATCTGATTCTTCAAATAGTTTGCAGCACTTTCTGTTATTTTGTCATTCACTTGAAGTAAGAATAATACATGTTCCAGTTCTTCAAAATACTTCAGTGGAATGGCATTTTCCCTTATATGATAAACCCTACCATCTGTCATGAAGTACAACAAGATGTGTTCTTTCAAGTAGGTATGGTAAACCATTTGTACAGATTCTAGTTGATTCAATCTCTTAGGAGTTGCTCCAATACCTGGTTCACTTAAGGAAGTTGGATCATTGGTTGTGTTCTGTACTCTTCTTTCATCAGCACTTCTCAATCCAGTTTTATCTCTTGCTTCCTTTCCAGTAACTACTCTTGCTTCAAAACCACTTACAGCAGTCTTCAAAGGTTGAGTCTGTTTGGCTTTGGTGAATCCTGGTAGGATTATCTTCGAAGGTTTAACATGAGCAATGTCAGAGGTTTCCTTTGATTTATCTTCTGATATCAAGTTAACTTGAGCTATGTCAGAGGTTACTTGCTTCTTTGAGATATCAGAACTAACTAACTCTTGACTCTGAACAACTTGAGCCATGTCAGAGGTTGTCTTAGAAATTTTTCTTGAAGTCAGAGCAAGATCAGCATCTTCATCAGTAATTTCTTCATTTACAGGAGGCACATAAACCTTGATAGGTTCACCAACTTTTTCTTTGCCCTTGGACCTTGGATCTATCTGCAATTGTGATTTAGCTTTGGTTGCTTCAGGATTTGTCCTTTCTTTGATCACAATGCCTTTGAGTTTTGGAAGTTTCTTTTTACCAGAAGCTTCAGATTTAGATTTGACTTTTTCTGATTTAAGTCTAGCTTCTTCTTCCATCAGACTCTCCAAGTCCATTCCTGGATTTTTCTTAAGAAATAACTGTCTTGACATTTCTTCATCAAGATCCAAAAGTTCATCAAAACTTATCCTTTTACCAGTAGCAGAAGTAATTCTTTTTCCAGCATCAGAACTTGTCCTGTGACTTGTAATTCCAGCTCTTCTTGATGAGAAACTTCTACCTTGACCATGACCTCCACCCATTCCAGAGTTTCCCTGGTCATCTTTTTCATCATCCTTCCCCTTCAGTTTCTGATCAGTTTTGCATTTGGACTTAATTACTTTCTCCCCCTTTTTGGCATCAGCAGGTAACATAAGAGAGACAAGCAATTCCAATGAGGCTTGGATTTCATCGAGTTGAGATTGCTGAGAAGCTTGATTTTTCAAAATATCATCAATCTGAGACTGTTGCTTCTCTTGGGTCTTCTCAATATAAGCAACTCTGTCAAAGGTAGGTTGAAAGAATTTTTTCTTTTCAATTTTCTGAACTATTTCTTTCTTGAGTAATTCTTCCTGAATTTTATGTAACTCTTCATGAGTTGTTGAATGGAGACCTTGCAAATGTCTAGTACTCAATGCAGTGACTCGAAGCTGTGTCTTGAAATCATCATTCATTAACATTGCATCAGCTTTTGTCAAGTGCTCAGCAAGAATCTTTTCAGATGGAACAAAGGTAACTGAGTTCCATTCCTTAGTCCACTCCTGTCCTCGAGGAGTTTCACTCCAAGGCACTGGTGCTTCTCTTCGAGTAAACTTCTTGACTAACTCACTTTTGTGAACAGTTTGCTGAGGTGCATGTCCTGAAGGACCAGCTGCACCAGCATCTGCATTCACAGCATCAGTATCACCAGTAGGGTCAGCATTTGAAGCATCAGAACTAACAGAATCAGCATCTTCTGATAGAACAACAGTATGAGAAGCAATTGAGGCTTCAGCATCATCCTCTAAGTGCTGATCTGGTTCCAAGTTCTGATCAACAGCCATATCCTGATGCTCACCTATATTCTGATCATCAACATCTAGATGCAGAGAAGGTGTTGGAGACAATTCTGAAGTTTTAGTAGCATCAGAAAAAGGTGTTGTAGATGGATTAATTGGTGTTGGAGCTTCTAAGTAAAGTACCTCAGGCACAACCAGGTTCTGAATATCAGTTTCAGCACTTGTGCCTGGATTGACAGGAGATACAGTCTCATGTACAGGAGACACAGATGGTGTGTTGACCTTTTCTGTAGCAGCTTCATGAGTTGGAGTCAATGGAGAAGTAGTGGCTTCAGCAAATTCTGGTTCTTGTGAGATCAGAGATTCCTGATCTCCTTCCTTAGCTGCTGCTTCCTCATCATCTGAAACTGGCCTTTTATCTCTCTGTTTCTTGTATCTCTTTGACGGTGGAGATTCCTTTGGAGGTTCAGCAGAAGTCATTCTTCTAAGCCTTTTGAGAAGCTTAGATCCCCCAATTCCAGAATCCTTCTGAGAATGAATCTTCTCAGCTTCTGTAACAACAGGTTCTGATACAGAAACCTGTTCCTCACTATCAGACTCATCTCTCAGAACAATCATCCTTCTCTTCTGTGGTGTTTGAGGAACAGTCTTTGTCCTCTTGGGCTTGGAAGATGAAGGCTTCACAGTAGGTGCTGAGGATGAAGGTTGAGCTGTCTGTGAAGTTGTGAGATATGATTTGAGATATGTTCTGAGGGAGGGTTGAGGTATAGATGTATGAGTGGTATGTTCTGATGGTTGTTGTGGTGTTTCGGATGTGGTGGTGGGTTGTACATTAGGATAAACAGATCTATAGGTTTCAGGATCAGCATTTACCAAGATCTGTTTTACAGACTGAGGAATCTGTAAAGGTCTAACCACCTTTTTCTTAAGGTCAACATTTACCAAGTCATTAAAGGCTCGTTTTGCAATTTTAAAGGGTGGATATAAAGAACTGGCTAGTTGAGGGGCATTAGCACAACAAAAGTTATATATAAGCTGACAGAATCTAGCAAAGTAAACTACATTTCTATCCTCTGTCATCCTATCCCTTATGAAACCTATCACATCACTTGCAAAATCAAAATGAGTTTGGTTAATAATAGCATATCCGATGTGCTGACTCATTATTGGAATGGCATCAAAGTTTGAAAACTTATTCCCGAAGGCTTTAGTGATGCAGTCGAAGAAGAAGCTCCATTCCTTTATGATATGTGCCCGTTTCAACTGTCCAAGCTTAGCCAAACTCTTTTCATACCCCAAACTGTCCATTAACTCTTGTAGAGCTGATTCCTCCGGTGTTGAAAAAGTACAGCCTTCTGGTAAATGTAAGGCCTTGCGAATTATACCAGGAGTTACCACATGTTCAGAATCATCCACTTCAAAAACAATACTGGGAGTACCAGTTGCACCACCATTATCAAAATGCCCAGTCCGCCAAAACGTCAGAACTTGTTGGCTTGAAAAGACTGAAGGCTGGGTCAATGCATACCCAATTTCACTGTATGCAAGAAGATCTTGCACAAAATGCAACTCAGACGGAGCTTCATCATGATCGGGCATTGCAGCATAATTATTTGGAACGAACTTAGCTCCATCAATGATCAAATCCTTAGCTGCCATGAGAAGAATCGAAAATTAAGAATGCCTGTTAGGTGTTTGATAAAATGTCTGTATGAAAAACCAACGTCAGGAGTGAGAGATAGTAAAAGCAACGAAAGCGAGATAAAGTGTAAAAGTAAATAAAAGATTGTATAATCTTCTCTCTCTCTTACTTATACTTGGTAAAAAAAATATAACCGTTGGACACCTGTCAGACATGCAGCAATAATTAATAGTTAATTAGCACGGGAAAACAGTAATCATGACTTATCACATGCAGGTTTTCAAGGAAAAACCGTTCCACTTACCCAGTAATCCCATTAATCGAGGTAAGTCAGTTTTAATTCAAAATTTAAACTGTTCCCACTTATTCAGTTATTTTCACTATAAAACCAATATTCTGAAAATAAATTTCAAGTGTGAGAATGACCAAAATAAATCAAGTAAACAAGTACTGATATTTTAAAGTCAGAACTTAATTTAAATCAATGATTAAATGATCATCAGAATATGGATATATCAGGATTTAACAGTGCTGTTATGGATTAAAAACTAATATATATAATCGCTGTATTTATTACTAAGGAACGTGAGCTTCGAGGCTCGATTTGACTGCTCTTGTGTTTCGTGACTCAATCTGCCTTAACAAGATGCCTACGTACCTTGCTGATTGCCAAGGATCAAGTCAAAAAACGTAGTTCTGATTTATGGGGTGAGGCCCCTTATATAGATGCTGGTGGTCCTCGAATTGGACTTGATATAGGAGATTTGGTGGGCAAGTCTCATAATTAGAATGGACTTTGGAGTCCTAGATAGTAGGAAACTGATTCCTTATCCTTTTAAGTCCCCTTGAGGCTAATCTGCAAGGATTTATATCCTTATCGGGACTCTTCTCAATAGCTGATTTTTCCCTTATTAATTAATTATGAAATTAATTAATATACAGGGTTTTTGGGCCTTCTTTGTTCCATCAGGCCTGATCTGGTCCATCAGGCCTGATCAATGTGTTGACCTTTTTGGTCTGAATGTCATACATCTTCTTAGTGGGCCTTGCAGCCCAAACCATTTACAATTACTGTAATATTTAATTATGTAATCAGGATTTATTATCCCTATCATTTGCCCCCCAACCTTTGGGAAACCGTATAAGATTTCGCGAAAGTTAAGTTCATTTATTCCCTTACATGGTATCGTTTTGCGTAAAGTGTGGAGCGACCTACACGTTTACAACGATTTGCCTTGTACGCGGCTCCAGGGTTTGTTAAAAAAGTTCCCTCCCTATTTTCTTACCTTCTCCTTATTTTTAGGAATTTTCTGGTATTTTTTCAAGAATTTTCCCTCTTTCCCGGAATTTTTCCAATTTTCCAGGAATTTTCCGTTAATTATGGGATTTATTCCATAATTTTCTGGATTTTTCCCTTAATATCTGGGATTTATCCTTAATTTCATGGATTTATTCCTTAATTCTGAAAAATATTAACATTTTTCAGAAAATATTTTAAGGAATTTCCTTATTTTTTTGTATTTTTCCAAATTTTTAAAAAAAAAAAAACTTCCAGCCCTTTTTCGACCAGGATCCTAGTCAAAATTTCGACCTTGATCCTAGTCGAAATTTGGGCCAGCCTTACAATCCTGGTCGAAGGAGTTCGACTAGGATCCACGACCTGGAATTCGACCAGGATCCTAGTCGAACTTTCGACCTGGATCTAGGTCGAAAATTTTCCCTTGTTTCTATTCCTGGTCTTGAGGTTTCGACTAGGATTCATGACCTGGATTTCGACCAGGGTCCTAGTCGAAACCTTGTCCTGAATCTAGTTCGAAAATTCTATGATTTCTCTTGCTTCCTGGTCGATAGATTTCGACTAGGATTCACGACCTGGTTTTCGACCAGGATCCTAGTCGATTCTTCGACCTGGATTTTAGTCTCGGTTTCTAAACCCCATACTTGAAAAATGTTTTGTTTGATTCGACCTCATTCCTGGTCTAAGTTTCGACCTCAATCCAGTTCTGTTATTCCCGTAATTTTCGGGCGTCTGTTCGAAGGATTTCGAGCAGAATTTACGACCTGAAATTCGACCTGAATTCTTTTTTTTTACCCGTTATTTTCGGGTGCCTGCTCGAATGATTTCGAGCAGGATTTACGACCTGGATTTTGACCTGAATTCTGATATTTTATACCCGTTATTTTTGGGTGCCTGATCGAAAGATTTCGAGCAGGATTCACGACTTGAAATTCGACCTGAACCCTGGTCTTCTAGGACTTCCATCTAATCCATTTTTTACTGGGCCTCAGTTTGGGCCTAGCCTTCTTTAGTGGGCCTTACATCTTTTAGGGCTTCTATTAGGGCATTGTATTTTTCCAAATCCTAATTGGATTTGGGCCTTCTTAATTCTTACTGGGTTTTTCCCATATCCTAATTTGATTTGGGCCTCCTAACTCTCATTGGGCCTCTTATTGATCTGGGCTTAATATACCAAAATACCCTGTTTAGAATTCTCTATAATTCCTTGGAATATTCTGGAATGTTCCTTTTTCTGGGCTTTTTTCTTTGGGCCTCTATCCTTACTGGGCTTTTGTCCCTTCAACTTCACTTTTCCTCCTATATAAAGGAGTGAGGAGAGTGTACTGCTCCTCACTTTCTCATTTCTAAATTCTTCTTCTTTCTTCTCCTGCTAAGAATCTTAGAGCAATAATAGTAAGTCGGAGTATCAAAGCCTTTTTAGGAGCATTTCATCAGGTAAAATTTCTCCCTTTACTCCTTGTGCTTATTTTTACATAGTGTGCGCTTTTTAAAATTATCTCTTTATGTGCCCTTTTTTCAGATGGCTGATAAGAAAATGACTCGTTTGGCCAAGATGAACGGGGCTAGAAAGTCCAATGAATTCCCTATTCAATCAAGGTACACTTCCTTGATCGACATGATCAACACCCGAGGGGACGAGTACCCGTCTGATGCGCATCTGGACGCGCACGACCATATTAGTGCCTTACGGGATCCAAAAGAGCTGGAAAAGTTGAGCAGCTATTTCAAAATCAAGGAACCTTTCAAACTGGTTGTAATATCCGGGATATATCGTGTAATTATTTTTGCTATTATATAATTATTATGTGTGTTCAGTATCTATTCTGTGAGTTAATTGTTAAGTGTTATCTGTACTTGAATATTCAAAAATAATATTAATTGAGTATTTTAATTTTTATATGTCCAAAATAAAATATAGATAATTGTCATATCTTCCTAATTATTTTTATGTTGGTTTATGGATTTATAAGAATCATATGAAATTTCTAAAATCTTTTTCCGGGTAATTAAAATCTATTTTATAAAAACGGGAACCAACCGACGTCAACCGTTGTTACGTTTTTGGAACCCGAAACTCTTTCGAGAACTCCTTCCTAACCTAATTGTAATATTCCGAACATATTCCATGTTTTGACTTTTTCGATCCGGCGTACGGTTTGTCCTGCGCGGGTCCCGGCGCAACATTTTCGATACAATATTCGTTTCGGTAAATCAATAAAACCCGTATTTTCGATAAACGGGAGCTTTTTATTAAACTATCACAATTATCACTTCGTAATACGTGTAACCAGGCGCTGAGACCAAGATCGCAGTACAAATTGTACTGATTTGGATAATTATCCCGAAAACCGATACCGTTTGGATCAGTTTTTACAAATAAACGTACCGTTTTATATCCGGAATGATCCAACAGGATACTAATTTTCCGTAATTATAAATAGCCTTTTACCGTAATTTATTTCGTATCAAAATCATTTGCAGACAGATAATTATATAATTTTCAGAGAAAAACCCTAATTTCCTAAAACTGTTCTAAGAATCAAACAAGCATTTGGAGGTGTTATTGAATTCGGTTTGGAAAGCTCGAGTAACCAATCTGAAGGTCTTGAAGAGCTCTACCAGATTCTGTAATCCATACACCTGCAGAAATCAAGGTTATTTTTCTAAAAAATTATTTATTTTCGAATTTATTTTATTAAAAATATGAATTTTTGTTCGGATGATTGTTTGTATGATTTGATGATTGCATGTTGTAGAGTTTGTTTTCCTGATGATTTTCATATGTCATACGTCTGATTTGGAGTTCAATAACATGTTCAAATTTGAGTTTGATTTTCGAATTTTAAAATTAGGGTTTATAACCCGTATGAATGTTCTTAATTGAAATTTGGGGGTTTCTTATTCTGTGATAGATTGATGTTATGTTATAGTGGGTTGTGTTCTCTGTGAAATTTGCAATCTAGTCGTATAAGTTTCATGAACCAACGAGGTCTGTAGAGAAGGGAGTTGTGTTTTGAAGTTTTCCGATGTTCGCCGGAAACTGGAAAATTTCACGACCAAATTCCGGCCAACTCAGGGATTGTTAGGTTGTTTTGATTGCATGGTTGTGTTCCTGGTAACCTGTAGATGTGATCTGGAGGTGTTGGTGGGGTGAGAACGCCGGGAACGTGTTCTCCGGCCATCCCCGACTGTTTTCCGGCGACCCCCTGGAAAATTACAGTTTAGTACCTATAGTTTTGAAAACGATGCAGTTTGGTCCCTGTAGTTTCCAGACTTTGCAAAAATTGGATTTCTGTTTTAAAAATGTTTAAAAATCATATTTCCTATTTATTTTTATTATAAAAATTCGTTTTTAATTTCTGAAAATTCTAAAAATTATTATTTTAATTCTGAAAATTATTTTTAATTCACAAATAAATCTAAATTAATTAGTTAATTAATTTCAGTTAATTTCTAATTGATTAATTGGTCGATTAATTGATTAATTGATTTAATTAATTATTAATTGATTTTAATTAATTATTTAATTAGATTTAATTATTTAAAAATGATTTAAAAATTCTGAAAAATAGTTTTGAGCTTTAAAATATTATTCTAAATTATTTCCAAGGCTCGATAATTATTCTAAAATTATTTCGGAGCTAGAAGTGGCCAACCGAACCCTGTTTATTAACCCGAAATTGATCCAACGACCCGTTTTAATTCCGAAAAATGTTTTAAAAATCATTTTAAATACCAGAAAGCCTATTTATGACCCGAGACTTCTTTATAAATGATATATCATTGACTACGTGATGTATTATATGCTATATGTGACTTGTTAATTGACTATCGGTCTATATATTCTGTGTTTACTTGATTATTGCATAACTTTCAATCCGTTAATCGGATTTGGGTAAAACAAAGGGTAGATAGAAGTATGTGTTGAATAGAATTCCATGAGTAAATTATTGATAGATGCTTATGATATGTGAGCAGAAGAGGCAAGACGTAGGAAAGGGAAACAGAGAGTTAAGGAGTAAGACGGTTGTGATTGGAAGCGAGTGCAGTGTAGTAAGCTAATATCAGGCAAGTATTCCGAACTTTCTCGAAATATTGTAATACGTGATAGTCTTGTTGATATTGCAAGTGCTTTGAAGCACTGAAACCTAAACCCTGATTCCAGTTATTGTTCTTGAGCCATGAACCTTATTCTTTCTAGACCATTGATTGTTGTATACCCAAACACGAACCTCAAGTATACGATACTACTCCAAAAATACATGCAAACAAAATCCCAAACACTGAACTGAATTACTTGTACATTCAATCATTGTATCCTATGCATTGAAAGCCCAAATCTTTGAAACCCTGAAATGCTAATTTCTTTGTTATCCAATTCTTTCATTACCCAGCACCCAAGCTTTTAAATTACCTTATTGATCCTTACAAGGATTGAAACCCTTTCAATGTTAAACACTCATTGTTGTTAATGATTCTGGTTATTGTTTATTATTGCATATTCTGTTATTATGTTAGAATTGGATTGTTTTTATAAAATTGTGGACCAGATTCGTGGTCAGACCATATAATGGTCAAGTTAGGCCAATGTGTGCCTTGGATCCAGTAGTTAGAGCAATGCTGTGTGCCTTGCTCGGGGTTAGTGCGTGACTGATCAGCAGCCTAACCTTGGTTTTTAAATTAAAAGTATAATATCCAATTCTAAATCATAATCCAATGTTCACTTGATATCATAATCATATTCACCTGATGATCATTATTCTCAGTTTTGTCATTGTGACTTGCTGAGCTAGTTAGCTCATTTGTGCGATGCTGTTTATATTCTTTCCAGTTAAAAAGGAACCAGTTGGTAGCGAGGATCCCCAGTCCAGCGCGAGAGCTAGGGGTTCAGGTTGACAAAGCTGAGCTAGTAGGCTTCTTTTGGGATAATTTAAGTTTGTAAAAGTTTGTAATAATGTTTAATACTCAGTTTGAGTTTGAAATAGTTGGGATTTAAACGGTTTGTAATATATTAGTGTGTGTGGCTTGTGTGCATACTTTAACCTATTGCGGTCCGTGGTGGTTGGTAAGTAGGGTCACTGCATATATTATTATTATCTTTATTATTGTTATAAGCAGGTTATAAATAAGGTGTGTGTGTGGACCCCAAACTTCTGACCCGGGTTTGGAGGGCGCCACAGGTTTGGTATCAGAGCTACAGGTTATAAGTCACTGACACAAGCCTAGGTTGACGGGAATGGGTAGAGGGATAGGATTAGAAGTAAGGTATAGGATGATAGAACGTCGAGAGGTTGAGTGTTATGGTATAACCGGTATTAGCATAGTTTGCGTCATGGTACGAGATTCTTATATTACGATATGATTTCAGATAGCAGAGATGGCCGACTCTTTTATTCCTGTATCAGCTGATCACTCAGAGCCTTCAGTTGGAGCACCAGCATCGGATCCACGACCTGTTATTCAACCAGCATTGGCTATTCTACCTCCACCGGTGTTGCAGCCCGTACCATTGCAGGCCATTCCACCTCCAGGCATGAGGCCACCTGTTAGAGGACCCCCACCTGCTGATTCAGGCTTTACTAGTCATCCAGTCACAGGAGTACCTTTCAAGTTCTCTTCCTATCCTGTCCCATATCATCAGTTTGAGGCTTGCCTTATGGAGCAGCGATTCCTACAGGGTCAGATCCAGGCGTTTCGTAGAGCAGCTGCTGTGAGGATTACTGAGGCTACACATGAGGAAATCACCCCTGATTTCCTAGTGGAGTGGGCTAAGTGGGTTCTAGAGGAGCTTGAGGAGATAGGAGGTCCAGATTTGCCATGAGCCAGAGATTCTGAGATGGAGATGCTGAGCAGTGTTGTTATGATTATGTAGTATGTACAGTAGTGTGTAGTGTGTATCAGTAGACTTTTGAGTTGTATTTATAGACTAGCGATGTTGACTAGTGAGTAGGTTATTGTACCCTTTTGCTTTTACTTTCGAAGCGTCTTTACGCTTGTACTACCTAAAACTTTTGATCTATATATATCAGTACCTTTTTCCTTTCCAACACTGTCATTTACTTTATCGCACCTGTTTTACTTTACCTTATTTATTGCACCAGTATACCCTGTGATACCATGTACCCTATTTTCCATAACTGTTTATATTCTGTAAAGAAGCATGCAATTTACTTAGTTACAATTGTTTTAAAAAAGAGATATTCCTGTTTTACAAAACCTTTCTTTTATACAAAGATTTGATTCAAAAGCTAAATAAATTGATTGATTCTTTACAGAAAATGCCTCCCAGAAGAAATACCCGCACCAACACCCAGAATGAAGAAACCAACAACAACAACAATAACAACCAAGATGATACAAACTAGAATATGAACCCAGGACCCATGGACCCAGCAATAGCCCAGATTCTTCAAATCTTGGCCCAACAAACAGTTCACCTGGCACAACAACAGCAGAGACAGACCAATCCCCAGGTAACTTTCAAAACTTTTCAGGCAGTAAACCCACCAGAATTCAAGGGTTCCTTAGAGCCAATTGAAGCAAATGTGTGGTTAAAGGAAATAGAGAAGGCATTTGCCTTGGTAAAAGTGAAAGAGGAGCAGAAGGTTGAATTTGCAAGTTACTATCTGAAGAATGAGGCCACCTATTGGTGGGAGATGGTGAAGACATTGGAAAGCACAGATGTTATTACTTGGGAAAGGTTTAAGGAATTGTTTTTAGAAAAGTATTTTCCTCAGTTTGTTCAGGATCAAATGGAGCTGAAGTTTTTAGAATTAAAGCAAGGGAACATGTCGGTAACAGATTATGAGGGGAAGTTTGAGGAATTGTCAAGGTATGTGCCGTCATATATTGATAATGATAGAAAGAAAGCTAAGAGATTCCAGCAAGGCTTGAAGCCATGGATCAGAGGGAAGGTAGCTATTTTTGAATTGGATACCTATGTCGGGGTTGTACAGAAAGCTATGATCGCAGAGACAGAGAATGAGATGTTCCAGAAAGAAAAGGAAAGCAATAAAAGGAAAGTTGAGGGAAGTGAGGGTCAGTCACAAACAGGGAAGTTTCCAAATTTTAAGAAGGGCAAGTTTCAGCCAGGGAGAAATTTTAATTTCAGGAGAAAAAATGCAGGAGACGGAGGCCAGGGCAATCGTTCAGCTAATGTGAATCAGCCGAATCAGTTGAGATTAAATTTTCCAGATTGTCAAGTATGTGGAAAGAAGCATGGAGGAGTTTGTAACAAGTTGAATGTGGTATGTTTTAAATGCAACCAGAAAGGGCACTACTCGAGGGAGTGCCGAAATCAGCCAGCAAGAGAGCCAGCAAATAAGGATCAGCCTATCCGGAATCCAGCAGTGAAGGTTCCAGTCATTGGATTTACATGCTTTAAATGTGGGAAGCCAGGACATATGGCCAGGGATTGCAAGACACCAGCCCCAGTCAGTAATGCATTGAGGATTATGGGATCTACCCCAACAGTGAATGAGACTCCGAGGGCTAGAGTTTTTGACATGTAGGTGAAGGATGCGATCCAGGATGCGGATGTCGTGGCAGGTACGCTTAATGTGAATTCTTTATGTGCCAAAGTGTTAATAGATTCGGGAGCAACTCGATTGTTTGTTTCACAAGATTTTGTTAGTAAGTTAAATTGTCCAGTTGGATATTTAAATGAAATAATGACTGTGGAATTAGCAAATCAAGAACGTGTAACTGTTAACCAAGTTTGTGGGAGTTGTGAGATTGAGATTTCTGGTAGTAAGTTTTGTGTAGATTTGATATCGTTTAAGTTAGGAGAATTTGACATTATATTAGGAATGGATTGGTTATCCAAGCATGATGCTCAGATAGATTGTCGAAATAAGAAAGTAATGGTAAAAATGCCAGACGAAAGGATAGTAACGTTCAAGGGACAGAAGCAGGTAAAGAAGTTCTTAACGATGATTCAAGCCAAGAAGTTACTACGACAAGGATGTGAGCATTTCGTAGCATATGTGATCGACAGAAGTCAGGAGCCAGCAAAACTTGAAGATATTCCAGTTGTGAAGGAATTTCCAGACGTGTTTCCCGACGAGTTACCAGGACTTCCTCCAGATAGAGAAATTGAATTTGCAATCGACTTAGCACCTGGAACCGAACCAGTATCCAAGGCCCCGTATAGAATGGCACCCGTTGAGATGAAAGAGTTAGCAAAGCAATTACAAAAGATGTTAGAGAAAGGAGTAATCAGACCCAGCGTATCCCCGTGGGGTGCACCGGTATTATTTGTCAAGAAAAAAGATGGAAGCATGAGACTGTGCATCGACTATAGGGAGCTCAATAAGTTGACAATCAAGAATAAGTATCCGTTACCCAGAATTGATGATTTGTTTGACCAATTGAAGGGAGACAAGTATTTCTCCAAGATCGATTTAAGATCGGGATATCATCAACTGAAGATCAAACCAGAAGATATACCAAAGACAGCTTTCAGAACAAGGTATGGACATTTCGAGTTTTAGTGATGTCTTTTGGATTGACCAACGCCCCAGCAGCGTTTATGGACATGATGAACAGAATTTTCAAGGAATATTCGGACAAGTTTGTTATAGTATTTATAGACGATATTTTGATCTATTCAAAGACGGAGGAGGATCATGCGGAACATTTAAGGACAACTTTGGAGATTTTAAGGAAAAAGAAGTTATATGCTAAATTGTCGAAGTGTGAGTTTTGGCTACAGGAAGTTCAGTTCTTAGGACACATAGTCAGTAATGAAGGGATCAAAGTGGACCCGGCAAAGATCGAGGCAATTACGAATTGGGAAAGACCGAGAACACCCACTGAGATAAGAAGTTTCTTGGGATTGGCAGGATATTATCGACGATCGTTCAGAATTTCTCAAGAATTGCAACACCATTGACAAAGCTTACACGAAAGAATGAAAAGTTTATATGGAATGACAAGTGCGAAGAAAGTTTTCAGGAATTGAAGCGGAGATTAATCACGGCACCTGTTTTGTCACTTCCAGACGATCAAGGGAATTTCGTAATTTATAGCGATACTTCTTACAAAGGATTAGGATGTGTTCTTATGCAGCACGACAAGGTGATTGCGTATGCGTCAAGGCAATTGAAACCACACGAACAGAAGTACCCTACTCATGATTTGGAGTTAGCAGCTATAGTTTTCTCTTTGAAGATTTGGAGACATTATTTGTATGGAGAAAAGTGTGAGATTTTCACGGATCACAAAAGTTTGAAATATATATTTACCCAGAAGGAACTTAATATGAGACAAAGGAGATGGTTAGAATTGATCAAGGATTATAATTGCTCGATTAATTATCATCCCGGTAAGGCGAACATTGTAGCAGATGCGTTAAGTCGGAAGGAAAGGTTAAATGTGTTATCCGTACCTGAAGAGATATATAAAGAATTTCAAAAATTGGAATTGGAAATTAGAATTTACAAGCCCGAGGAAGCAAAAGTGTACAGTATGATTTTCCAACTGGAGTTATTGGAGAAAATAAAGAAATGCCAGAAAGAGGTAATGGATCAAGATATAAATAGTTTGGTAGGTGAGGAATTATGCACGCAACAAGATGATCAAGGTATTCTTAGGTTTTCTTCAAGAATTTGGATTCCACCAGTAAGGGAGCTGAAAAATGAAATTTTACAAGAGGCATATAGTTCAAGATATTCCATCCATCCAGGGAGTACCAAAATATACAGAGATTTAAAGAAGAATTATTGGTGGCCAGATATGAAGAGGGAAATTGCGGAATGGGTTAGCAAATGCTATATCTGTCAGAGAGTTAAAGCAGAGCATCAGAGACCAAGCGGATTGCTACAGCCATTGGAGATTCCAGAGTGGAAGTGGGAACATATTACCATGGATTTCATAGTTGGATTACCAAGGACAAGGGCTAATCATGATGCCATTTGGGTTATAGTAGATAGACTTACCAAGTCAGCTCATTTTCTGCCTATAAATGAAAGATTTTCGCTCGACAAGTTAGTTCATATGTATTGAAAGAGATCGTAGTTCGTCATGGAGTTCCAGTATCTATCGTATCTGATAGAGATCCAAGGTTTAATTCAAGATTCTGGAAGATTTTTCAAGAATGTTTGGGAACAAGATTGAATATGAGTACGGCCTATCACCCCCAAACGGATGGTCAAAGTTAAAGAACGATCCAGACAATCGAGGACATGCTACGTGTTTGTGCTATTGATTTCAAAGGAAGTTGGGACGAGCATTTACCCCTGGTAGAGTTTGCCTATAACAACAGTTATCACGCCAGTATTGGGATGCCACCTTATGAAGCCCTTTATGGACGCAAATGTAGATCTCCAGTATATTGGGACGAAGTAGGAGAACGCAAAATACTCGGACCCGAATTGGTGCAGC
Source organism: Apium graveolens (assembly GCF_009905375.1). Lineage (NCBI taxonomy): Eukaryota > Viridiplantae > Streptophyta > Magnoliopsida > Apiales > Apiaceae > Apium > Apium graveolens. The sequence continues at coordinate 174,292,857 of NC_133654.1, forward strand.
AGACAAAGGAAGTTGTTGAAATTATCCAGAAAAGATTAATAGCCGCACAAGATCGTCAAAGGAAATATGCAGACCAGTCAAGAAAAGACATGGAAATTGAAGAAGGAAGCTTGGTATTATTGAAAGTATCACCGTGGAAAGGACTAACGAGATTTGGGGAGAAAGGGAAGCTAAACCCAAGATATGTCAGACCTTTTGAAATTCTAAAGCGTATTGGCAAAGTAGCTTACGAATTGGCGTTACCTCCGCACATGGAGCACATTCACAATGTTTTTCACATATCAATGCTTAAGAAATATAATCCAGACTCCAGGCATGTAATAGAATATGAGCCAATAGAACTTCAAACAGATTTATCATATGTAGAGAGTCCGATAGAGATTCTAGAGGAAAGAGAGAAAGTATTGAGAAATAAAGTGGTAAAGTTAGTAAGAGTATTGTGGAGAAACCCAAAGGTTGAAGAGTCAACCTGTGAGTTAGAAAGTGATATGAGAGAAAAGTACCCTCATTTGTTTTCTTAGAGATTCTGAGGACATAATCCTTTTAAGGGGGGAAGGATGTAATATCCGGGATATATCGTGTAATTATTTTTGCTATTATATAATTATTATGTGTGTTCAGTATCTATTCTGTGAGTTAATTGTTAAGTGTTATCTGTACTTGAATATTCAAAAATAATATTAAATGAGTATTTTAATTTTTATATGTCCAAAATAAAATATAGATAATTGTCATATCTTCCTAATTATTTTTATGTTGGTTTATGGATTTATAAAAATCATATGAAATTTCTAAAATCTTTTTCCGGGTAATTAAAATCTATTTTATAAAAACGGGAACCAACCGACGTCAACCGTTGTTACGTTTTTGGAACCCGAAACTCTTTCAAGAACTCCTTCCTAACCTAATTGTAATATTCCGAGCATATTCCATGTTTCGACTTTTTCGATCCGGCGTATGGTTTGTCCTGCGCGGGTCCCGGCGCAACATTTTCGATACAATATTCGTTTCGGTAAATCAATAAAACCCGTATTTTCGATAAACGGGAGCTTTTTATTAAACTATCACAATTATCACTTCGTAATACGTGTAAACAGGCGCTAAGACCAAGACCGCAGTACAAATTGTACTGATTTGGATAATTATCCCGAAAACCGATAACGTTTGGATCAGTTTTTACAAATAAACGTACCGTTTTATATCCGGAATGATCCAACGGGATACTAATTTTCCATAATTATAAATAGCCTTTTACCGTAATTTATTTCGTATCAAAATCATTTGCAGACAGATAATTATATAATTTTCAGAGAAAAACCCTAATTTCCTAAAACTGTTCTAAGAATCAAACAAGCATTTGGAGGTGTTATTGAATTCGGTTTGGAAAGCTCGAGTAACCAATCTGAAGGTCTTGAAGAGCTCTACCAGATTCTGTAATCCATACACCTGCAGAAATCAAGGTTATTTTTCTAAAAATTTATTTATTTTCGAATTTATTTTATTAAAAATATGAATTTTTGTTCGGATGATTGTTTGTATGTTTTGATGATTACATGTTGTAGAGCTTGTTTTCCTGATGATTTTCATATGTCATACATCTGATTTGGAGTTCAATAACATGTTCAAATTTCAGTTTAATTTTCGAATTTTAAAATTAGGGTTTATAACCCGTATGAATGTTCTTAATTGAAATTTGGGGGTTTCTTATTCTGTGAAAGATTGATGTTGTGTTATAGTGGGTTGTGTTCTCTATGAAATTTGCAATCTAGTCGTATAAGTTTCATGAACCAACGAGGTCTGTAGAGAAGGGAGTTGTGTTTTGAAGTTTTCCGATGTTCGCCGGAAACTGGAAAATTTCACGGCCAAATTCCGGCCAACTCAGGGATTGCTAGGTTGTTTTGATTGCATGGTTGTGTTCCTGGTAACCTGTAGATGTGATCTGGAGGTGTTGGTGGGGTGAGGACGCCGGGAACGTGTTCTCCGGCCATGCCCGACTGTTTTCCGGCGACCCCCTGGAAAATTACAGTTTAGTACCTATAGTTTTGAAAATGATGCAGTTTGGTCCCTGTAGTTTCCAGACTTTGCAAAAATTGGATTTCTGTTTCAAAAATGTTTAAAAATCATATTTCCTATTTATTTTTATTATAAAAATTCGTTTTTAATTTCTGAAAATTCTAAAAATTATTATTTTAATTCTGGAAATTATTTTTAATTCACAAATAAATCTAAATTAATTAGTTAATTAATTTCAGTTAATTTCTAATTGATTAATTGGTCAATTAATTGATTAATTGATTTAATTAATTATTAATTGATTTTAATTAATTATTTAATTAGATTTAATTATTTAAAAATGATTTAAAAATTCTGAAAAATAGTTTCGAGCTTTAAAATATTATTCTAAATTATTTCCAAGGCTCGATAATTATTCTAAAATTATTTCGGAGCCAGAATTGGCCAACCGAACCCTGTTTATTAACCCGAAATTGATCCAACGACCCGTTTTAATTCCGAAAAATGTTTTAAAAATCATTTTAAATACCAGAAAGCCTATTTATGACCCGAGACTTCTTTATAAATGATATATCATTGATTACGTGATGTATTATATGCTATATGTGACTTGTTAATTGACTATCGGTCTATATATTCTGTGTTTACTTGATTATTGCATAACTTTCAATCCGTTAATCGGATTTGGGTAAAACGAAGGGTAGATAGAAGTATGTGTTGAATAGAATTCCATGAGTAAATTATTGATAGATGCTTATGATATGTGAGCAGAAGAGGCAAGACGTAGGAAAGGGAAACAGAGAGTTAAGGAGTAAGACGGTTGTGATTGGAAGCGAGTGCAGTGTAGTAAGCTAATATCAGGCAAGTATTCCGAACTTTCTCGAAATATTATAATATGTGATAGTCTTGTTGATATTGCAAGTGCTTTGAAGCACTGAAACCTAAACCCTGATTCCAGTTATTGTTCTTGAGCCATGAACCTTATTCTTTCTAGACCATTGATTGTTGTATACCCAAACACGAACCTCAAGTATATGATACTACTCCACAAATACATGCAAACAAAATTCCAAACACTGAACTGAATTACTTGTACATTCAATCATTGTATCCTATGCATTGAAAGCCCAAATCTTTGAAACCCTGAAATGCTGATTTCTTTGTTATCCAATTCTTTCATTACCCAGCACCCAAGCTTTTAAATTACCTTATTGATCCTTACAAGGATTGAAACCCTTTCAATGTTAAACACTCATTATTGTTAATGATTCTGGTTATTGTTTATTATTGCATATTCTGTTATTATGTTAGAATTGGATTGTTTTTATAAAATTGTGGACCAGATTCGTGGTCAGACCATATAATGGTCAAGTTAGGCCAATGTGTGCCTTGGATCCAGTAGTTAGAGCAATGCTGTGTGCATTGCTCGGGGTTAGTGCGTGACTGATCAGCAGCCTAACCTTGGTTTTTAAATTAAAAGTATAATATCCAATTCTAAATCATAATCCAATGTTCACTTGATATCATAATCATATTCACCTGATGATCATTATTCTCAGTTTTGTCATTGTGACTTGCTGAGCTAGTTAGCTCATTTGTGCGATGCTGTTTATATTCTTTCCAGTTAAAAAGGAACCAGTTGGTAGCGAGGATCCCCAGTTCAGCGCGAGAGCTAGGGGTTCAGGTTGAGAAAGGTGAGCTAGTAGGCTTCTTTTGGGATAATTTAAGTTTGTAAAAGTTTGTAATAATGTTTAATACTCAGTTTGAGTTTGAAATAGTTGGGATTTAAATGGTTTGTAATATATTAGTATGTGTGGCTTGTGTGCATACTTTAACCTGTTGCGGTCCGTGGTGGTTGGTAAGTAGGGTCACTGCATATATTATTATTATCTTTATTATTGTTATAAGCAGGTTATAAATAAGGTGTGTGTGTGGACCCCAAACTTCTGACCTGGGTTTGGAGGGCACCACACTGGTTCTTGCAGGTCTGGCCGATAGGGCCTGCCAGTGGAAGAAGGACGCATTATGCGTCTACAAGGATACTCTAAGGGCAGGTATCCGACTCCCCTTTCACCCGTTCATTCCTCTTTTGCTAGCCGATGTGGGCATCAGCCCTTGCCAACTCCCCCTAATTCTTGGAGGCTCATTTTGTGCTATCTATCACAATGTGCCAAGCATGATGTCCCCACTTTTGTTGCTGTCTTCAGAAAGATTTTTCAGTTCAAGAACAACCCTGATAAGAATCCGGGTTGGGTTTCTATAAACTAGCGTCCTACTATTCCTCATATTGTGAACGAGAAGTCCATCCCTGACAACAACTTGGGGTGGAAGAAAGATTTTTTGTTCGTCGTTTGGGAGGGTGGCGATTGGGGCACCCTATTTCGATCGTCTTTTGGGCTCGCCGTTGATGGGAGCTCAAACGATATAACTTTGTCTGAGGAGGAGGCCAGAGCTTTTAACCTCCTGACACAAGATAATGAGACTTCCCATTCTTGGGATCTTATCAGGGAGACCGTTCTTGTAGAACGCGGCCTTTCTCCCTTCCCTAAGAAAAGTAAGTTTCCTTCCTTATATATCTCTTTTTGTTTCCTTCATTTTCTATTTTGTTGATTCCTCAACTTACTTATCTCATTTGTTGCAGTGGCTGAGAAAATTGAGGAGGCTACAAAGCCTAAAGACCTGGAGACAACCAGGATGAAGCATGCTGGAAAGGTCTTTAAAGACCCGCGCCTTGGGGATCGCTTCCCCGAGTTCCTACTCCAAGCAGTGGAACCAGGCGAAGAAGGCCCCAGCCAAGTTTTGCGCACCAAGCAGAGGCCAGGGGCTTATTTTCAACCTGCTTGGGGAATCCGGGGCAAAGATTCAATCCTTGGCAACACGGCGCTTACCAAGGAATGGTCTAAGCATTTCATCTCCCCGGTGGACTATCAAGACTTTGTCCTTCAACAGGACTTAGAGGGGAACGAGCTTTTCGGAGCCCAGGCTTTGGCGACAGTACGTCTTTTTCCTTTGCCCTTCATAGTTGCCTTTTTGATTTTCTCGTCTCATACTTTTGCTGTGTTTCTTGTAGGCGAAAACCCATTTTCAAGGGGTGATTCACCAAGCCAAGGCTTGGAAGGTTGGCCTGGAGGACGCTAACAAGAAATTGGAGGAGGCCAACCAAAGAATAGAGGCCCTTGAAGCCCAACTTGCCTCTTCCACTTCTGACCTGGAAACGGCCCGGGCCGAAAATGTTATCCTGAAGGCTTAGAAAGATAAAGCCTTTGACGGCTGGATAGACACTCAGGAGTTCAAGGACTTAATGGTGGAGCACGATGCCCTCATACACTCAGTTAGCTATAAAGAAGGCTGGGATGCTGCTGTGGAGGCCATTAAGGATGATTTTCCCGAAGTCTTCGAATAGTCCTCCTTCTCTTGTCCTGTGTGAGTTCCAGCACTTGGTGGTGTTACAGGACAAGCTCGCTGACCTGATCAAGGACGGCCCGTCGGGGAGCCAAGGCCAAAAGAGAAAAGAACTCGAGTCCAGCTCTGGAGAGGAGGAAACTACTTCCGAAGAGGAGTCTAAGCCCGTTGCAAAGAAGGTCATGGTGGAAGAGCCTCCAAGGGCTGCGCCTCAGAATCCAGCGTCTCCCGCAGCATCCAAAGCGTCCGAAGGCAGTTCTGATGGAACATCTACGGGGACTTCTGAGGGGACGACTGAGACGTCTGAGGAGACTTCGGTTAGTGGTTCCGAAGAATCCCAGCCTTCTGAGGCCTAAGTTTTTTTATGCATCTCTTCTTTATTTAGAAAATATCTGAACTTTGTAATTGACTTTTCATATTTTGCCCAAATATCGTCATATTTCTCTCTTGATTTCTCAAACTCAAGTTTCTAACTTGGTTTTATTTCTCATAATGCAATCAAATTTAATAAGCCAAGATTAAGTCGAAAATTTTATATTATAACTTGGTATTCTGGATTACATAAGATGGTTTCAACCCTGATGAACATATCTTCTATATAGAAAAACCGTAAACAAGCAAAGCTTCAAGGTGCTTTTAAACCTACTTGTCATATTGACAAGTGAGAATCGTGCTTTAACTATCTTACACATAATAAACCTTCAGGTTTTGTGCATGCCAAGTTCTTAGGACTTCAAAACCATCCATAGTCTCCAGCTTGTAGGTTCCTCTACCCTGAACGCTCTGGACTTTGTACGGCCCTTCCCAATTTGGGGAAAGTTTCCCTTTCTGCCCTATACCAGAAGCTTCCACTTTCCTTAAAACCAAATCTCCTTGTTTGAAGAATCTTTCTTTAACCCTTAGGCTGTAATAGAATGAAGCTTTTTTCTGATATTCCACTATCTTCGCATGTGCCTCATCTCGTACTTCATCAATTAGATCCAGGGCTAACCTCTGCCCTTCTTTATTTTCTTCTGCATTGAAGGCTTGAATCCTGGGGGAAGAACGTGATATCTTTACAGGAACAACTACTTCTGCACCATATGCTAACATGAAAGGAGTTGCTCCAGTTGTGACCCTACAGGTAGTCCTATAGGCCCATAGTATGGGGAGTATTTCATCCACCCAGTTGTTCCTTGACTTCTCGATCCTCTTCTTCAGTCCATCTAGGATTATTCGATTTGCTACCTCCGCTTGCCCATTGGCTTGCGGGTGAGCCACAGAGGTGAATCGTAACTCAATTTCATTTTCTTCACAGTACTTCTTAAATTCCTTGTTGTTGAATTGTGTTCCATTGTCGGTGACTAAGATACGGGGAATTCCATACCGACACATAATATTTTCCCACAGGAATTGTGCAACCTGCTTAGTTGTGATCTTGGCCAAGGGTTTGGCTTCAATCCACTTGGTGAAATAATCTATGGCTACAATCAGGAACTTCCTTTGTGCCGTGGCCATAGGGAAAGGCCCCAGAATATCCATTCCCCACATAGCAAAGGGAATGGGCGAGTTTATAGAGGTCAGCATCTCGGGGGGTTGTCTAACAACAGGTGCATGCTTCTGACAGTGATCACACTTCTTTACATATTCTTTGGTATCAGCCATCATTTCTGGCCAATAGAAGCCTAAATGGGTTACCTTATGAGCCAGGGCCCTGCCCCCCAAGTATTGCCCACAAATACCTTCATGCACTTCTTCAAGAGCCAAGCGTGCCTCATCGGGCCTGAGACACCTTAAGTAAGGAACCACGAAAGATCTTTTGTACAGAATCCCATCTATCAAAGAGTACCTTAGTGCCCGAACAGCTAACTTCCGTGCTTCAATTGCATCGTTTGGCAACCAACCGGTTTGAATGTGGGTCTTAATGGGATCTATCCATGACGTCCCCAGGCCTATAGGAGCTACAAGCTTAACATCTATGCTTCGTGTCTTCAAAACACGGGAGTACACACTTCCTGAACTTTCTTCTATCTCGTATGAAGCAAACTTTGATAATGCATCTGCCTTAGCATTTTTCTCTCTTGGAATGTGCTCAACATGGCATTCATTGAATTGGGTCATCACAGCCCTTACTAGGCGGACATACTTAGCCATCGTATCATCCTTTGCCTCAAATTCTCCCTTTACCTGGGATATGATCAGCTTCGAGTCTCTGCGGACCTTTAAGTTTCTGATTCCAAGTGTCCCAGCTAGGCCAAGGCCAGCTATCAGGGCTTCATATTCTGCCTCATTGTTTGTAGTTGGGAAGTCTAATTTCATGGCATACTCAATCAAGAACCCGTCAGGGCTTTGTAAAACCAATTCTGCTCCACTAGAGTTTGTTTTTGATGCTCCATCAAAATAAAGAACCCAATATTCTTTCTCCTTATCATCCTTCTCTTTGTCCCCATTATCGACTCCCTTGTCTTGAGGTATGATATCTTCCTGCCCCCCGACTTCTTGGTTGGGTATGGTACAATCCACCACGAAGTCAGCTAGTGCCTGGGCTTTTATTGCGGTTCGTGGCTTATACTTTAGATCGAACTCTCCCAGCTCTACTGCCCACTTAATCAATCTCCCACTTGCCTTAGGACTGTGAATGATATTTCTCAGGGGCTGATTTGTTAGCACCTCAATCTAATGAGCCTGAAAGTAAGGACGCAGCTTTCTCGAAGCCATTACCAACGCTAGAGCAAATTTCTCAATGGTTGAATAATTCAACTCAGCACCATGCAGAATTTTACTGACATAGTATACGGGTTTCTGGACTTTCAGTTCCTCCTTAACCAACACCGCGCTCAAGGCACTCTCTGAAACAGCCAAGTACAAGAATAAAACTTCATTCAAAACTGGCTTGGCCAACAACAGGGCCTGCGCCATATATTTCTTCAATTCTTCGAAAGCCTTCTGGTTTTCTTCACTCCATACAAAGTCCTTAATATTTTTTAGTGACTTAAAGAATGATAGGCATTTGTCTCCTGACTTGGAGATGAATCGTCCTAGCGCAGCAACCCTTCCTGTGAGCTTCTGAACATCCTTGACAGTTTTTGGTGGTTCCATGTCCAGGATTGCCTTTATTTTATCGGGGTTAGCCTCGATCCCTCTCTTGGAGACCATCAATCCCAAAAAAATTCCAGATCCTACTCCGAAAGCACACTTTGTTGAATTCAACATCACCTTGTGGTACCTTAGGATCTCAAAAGCTTCCCTCAAATGGTTTATATGATCAGTCTTTACTAGACTCTTGACTAACATGTCATCAACATAGACTTCCATAGTCTTACCAATAAGATCCTTAAAAATTTTATTTACCAACCTTTGATAGGTGGCTCCTGCATTCTTAAGACCAAATGCCATAACAAGATAACAATAAACACCAAAGTCAGTGATGAATGATACCTTTTGAATGTCATCCTTGTGCATCTTAATCTGATTGTATCCGCTAAATCCATCCATGAAGCTCAGCGTCTCATGCCCGGCAGTGGCATCAATCAAAGCATCAATTCTTGGCAACGAAAAATAGTCTTTAGGGCACACATCATTCAGATCAGTGAAGTCTATACACATCCTCCATTTTCCATTAGCCTTCTTCACCATTACATGGTTTGCCAACCACTCTGGAAATTGAATCTCCTCAATGAAACCAGCCTCCAAGAGCTTCTCCACTTCCTATTTTATAGCTTCTTGCCTTTCTGGAGCAAAACTTCTTTTCTTTTGTTTTACCGTCCTCCGATTTGGGTCTACATTCAGCTTGTGAGTAATCAATTCCGGGTCTATACCAGGCATATCAGCTGCTGACCATGCAAAAACATCACTATTTTCTTGCAAAAACTTCACCAACTTCCCTCTAAGGGGCTCCTCTAATGTGGCTCCAATGAAAGTCATCCTCTCAGGATTCTCGGGGTCTAAAGGAATCGAAACCAGGTCTTCTGCTGGCTTTCCCCTTTTCTCATTATTTTCTCGGATATCCAGATCTTCAATAGGAAGAACCTGCCCCCCAACTCCATCTGCCCTCAAAGAGGCCACATAACAGCTTCTTGCCATTTTTGATCTCCTCTTTCTTCTCCAATCCCATCTCGAGTCAAAAATTTCATAACTGAATGATAAGAAGAAGGGATTGCCTTAAAGGCATGTATCCATGTTCTTCCCATGATAGCATTGTAGGTCGAACTAGCCTTCACCACCATAAAGTCCAACATCTGAGTTGCTTGCCTTGGTTCCTGTCCTATGGTTGTTGGCAACTTAATTATTCCTTCTACGGGGCATTCCACTCCTGCGAATCCATATATCGACATGTCGGTTGGGGTCAATTGGGAGTCATTATATCCCATCCTTAAAAAGGTGTCATGGAGCAAAATATCCACTGAAGCTCCATTATCCACAAGGACCCTTCTTACTGGGTTGTTCCCTATTATCGGGGTTATGACCAACGGGTCGTCATGGGGAAATTTCACACCCTCCAGATCAGAATCATCAAAAGACATTGTTACTCCTGTTCTAGCCCTCTTCGGGGCTTCCCCAACAATATTCATAACTTCTCGAGCATACGCTTTCCTAGAGTTCTTGGATAACCCTGCAGCAGTTGGTCCTCCAAAAATTGTGTTGATCACAGGCCCTTGTGGACGCAGTCCTCTGAAAATTGAATTTATCACCGGTCCCCTAGGTTGGGGATTTCGCCCCTGATCTTCTTGATCTCTCCTTCGGTCATCAAAGTTCCTTCTCACGTTTTTGTTTCTATCCCCTCCTTCTCCAGTATATTTGTTCAATCTTCCTTTTCGAATCAGAAACTCAATTTCGTCTTTCAATTGCCTACACTCATTGGTGTCATGGCCAACCTCTTTGTGAAATCTGCAATACTTGCTCTTATCTAGCTTGGCGGGATCAGCCTTCAAGGGCTTAGGCCAACGAATATCTCTATCTTTCTCGATCTCCATCAAAATCTGGCTTCTAGGAGCATTCAGCTTAGCGTATTCAGTGAACTTTTGTCCAGGTCCTCCCTTCTTGGGGGTTGAATCAGAGTTTTGTTCGGTTCTAGGATACTTGTCCTTAGCAATATACTCCAAATCAGTTTTCCGCTTCTTGACTCCAGTGGGCTCATTACTTACTACGGTCTTCCTCATGCTTTCTTCAACCTTGATATACTTCCCTGCCCTATCCTGGAGCTGCAACATGCTTTCGGGGGGACGTTTGGCCAAGAACATCTTAAAAAACTCATCCCTAGTTCCTTGTTGTAGTGCTATCATGGCTACCTTATCATCAAGGTCTGGTACTTTTAAAGCCTCCTTTGTGAAATGATTCAGGTAATCTCTCAAGGATTCCTTTGTTCCCTGCACAATGCTCATAAGAGATGCTGAACTTTTCTCATGAACTCTCCCACTGATGAATTGCTTAATAAAAGCCTGACTTAACTCTCTGAACGGCCCAATAGAGTTTGGGGGCAAGCGACTATACCACCTTTGAGCCATACCCGACAGGGTTTGAGGGAAGGCCCGACACTTAATAGCGTCATTCACGGGTTGCAACAGCAGTGCATTAGAGAATGTCCTAACATGATTAGCGGGATCTCCCATGCCATTATAGGCTTTGATAGTTGGCATCTTGAACTTCCTTGAGATATGGGCATTCATTATCTCTTCAGTGAAGGGCGGAGTAGGATCATCAGGATCTCCAAGGGGAAGAAGATTGCTTGGATCAGTCCTTGGGACAACAGCCCTTCTCCGTACCGGACCATCCAGGTCTATGACAGGAGGAGGATTTCTCCCTCTAGGAGGTACTGGGGGTCTGGTGGTCTGGTGCGCCTCCAAGTCGTGCCTCAGCCTTTGAATCTCAGCCTCATGAGCCCTGATTCTTTCCTCCACATCTTGGGGATTTGTCCCTGGGGTGCTTTGAGGATGTTGGCCTGCATCAGCCATCGGCTCTTTTCCAACACGCCTCCTTCTTGGGGCTACTTCATCGTCCGAAGATTCGGAGTCTCTCTCAGTGTAAAGACCAGAAAATTCCCGATCCTCGGGGATAGGAGCCAAACCTCGTATGTAGGGGGGCGATTACCCTCATGCTTCACTTCGCCCAGCATGTCCGCTTCCTCCAACCTCGGGGTAAAGGGGCATCCCATAAGGGGGGTTAGTAGTAACAACAGTTGAATATTCATACCCGACGGGTCGAGAATTCACAGGTACATGTACTTGTTGAACTTGAGGATTCGTACCTTGAATAGTCGGGGGAGTCGTCCCTTGTGGCTGAGGTTGAGTTGCCCCTATCTGGGCTTCCCCTTGAGTAAATGCATAAGTTGAGTGAGGGGGTATCTCCACAGTTGACAAAATCACCTGGGTTGTCCCCGATGGTGTTCCTTCCTCTAGAGCTCTAATTGTTCTCCGTGTTCTCGCCATGGTTGTTGTTGTGCTTTCCCACAGACGGCGCCAAATGTTATGGATTAAAAACTAATATATATAATCGCTGTATTTATTACTAAGGAACGTGAGCTTCGAGGCTCGATTTGACTGCCCTTGTGTTTCGCGACTCAATCTGCCTTAACAAGATGCCTACGTACCTTGCTGATTGCCAAGGATCAAGTCAAAAAACGTAGTTCTAATTTGTGGGGTGAGGCCCCTTATATATATGTTGGTGGTCCTCGAATTGGACTTGATATAGGAGACTTGGTGGGCAAGTCTCATAATTAGAATGGACTTTGGAGTCCTAGATAGTAGGAAACTGATTCCTTATCCTTTTAGGTCCCCTTGAGGCTAATCTGCAAGGATTTATATTCTTATCGGGACTCTTCTCAATAGCTGATTTTTCCCTTATTAATTAATTATGAAATTAAATAATATACAGGGTTTTTGGGCCTTCTTTGTTCCATCAGGCCTGATCTGGTCCATCAGGCCTGATCAATGTGTTGACCTTCTTGGTCTGAATGTCATACATCTTCTTAGTGGGCCTTGTAGCCCAAACCATTTATAATTACTGTAATATTTAATTATGTAATCAGGATTTATTTATCCCTGTCAAGTGCATTTAAATGTGCAAACATCTCAGAGACAGAATCTTGCAAAAATAAGAAATTTTATTAATATATTAAGAGAATACATTCATGAAATTGAAATTATATCAGAGAATTACAAGACTGTCCTAAGCTTCTAATCCTAACATCAACAGCCTTAGTCCTAGCTCAAGAAACAGGGCAAGGCTGACGATGAAGAAAAACAGGAAGAAGAGAATAAGTTATTTCTTCTTCCTACTCTCTATAAAAAGAATAGCGAGTCTGATGATTCGCTCTTGCTGGCGGAGAGCTTCCAGCCTTTCCTCCTCCAATCGCTCCAGATGGCGATGGTAGTCCATGTAAAAGAACATGAGGTGTGTGAGAACCTCCTGGGGAACCGAGTCCCAAATCTCATCAGGAATGACAGTCACGTGCCATTCCTGCTGCCATCCCTCATGGCTTAACTCCAAGTTGAAGGTCTCATAGTTTAAAAATATATTGTAGTTAACCATGATGTTGTGTATATGAGGGAAAAGAGAGTAAGTGTTTGAGGAAGGGAATAATATGTAGGCTGATGTGAAGAGTTGGTTTATATAGGCAGAAGAATGCCAGGAGACGCATGGATAATTTAATGCGGACAGGTAGAAATAATTCTACCCCGTCTCCCTAGACTGGGAAGACGAAAAACAGTCATTGGAAGTGTAAGACAGGGTTTAATGCGCACAAGAAACAAGTAAAAATTATTGTGCATGTACGTGTTCTACTAACCTTAATTAGATTGACTGTTAATATTCTACCCAAACATATTCTGATTTAAAAAGGAGACTGTTTCAAATTGTAACCACAAATAAGTCAAGTAAAGGATCAGAATTTAATATCAGAACTTAGACTTATATCAGAACTTAACAGTCATCAGAACATGATTTCTGAACTCAAAAAATGAATGCCTATCTCCGTAATTCTTCACCCAAATTCTGATATTGATTCTTCAGAACTTAATCATCAGAACGTTCAACAGAACCTGTCCTCAGAATTTATGCAATTTGACACATAAACTGTTCATCTACAACAACATGGATCACCACAGAAATTTTCATCATTCATATGGAGTGTTAGTGTGTGCATTAAGCTAAATATCAGACAAAGAGTAAAGTCTGATTCACTTCTAAACATCTTAGAAATAAGGCATAACTAAAACTTTACTGAAAATCTGTCATTATTCTGAAGCCTACTATTGAATAAGTTCATGCTTGAGTCCACCTCAACTGTTTTGTGCTAATTTTGTGCATCTTGTTAAATTCCATTTTACAGTGGCTTCTCAGTGTAAGTGAGTCACGACTGCTTATCAGAATTTATGTTATTATCAGAGTAATTCTCCAGTAATCATAGAGGGTGAAAAGTCACCAAGAAAAATATTTATTTGCTTTTCTGATGCATTTTACTTAATACCAGCAATGCACTTGGGTCGTCCCTTCCACATTTTTACTCTAGATCTCAAAGGAGTACCTGATTTTTATTCCTTGTTTCTTTTCCTTTTTCTTTTGATAAGTGAGGTTTATCAGCACTTAGTACATTCAACAGATTTACTAGAATCGGAACTTAACAGATGAGAAGCATTTTTCTAGTTTTTGACTTAGTAATAAGATAGAAAAAGTAAACTCAACTAAGCTCAATATCAGAATTTGGTTGTGTCAATAGATTTTCACAGAAATAATTGCTTCTAACATGGGATCTCTAGTATATTAAAGACTACTAGGTCAGCGTCTAGCACAGGTATCCTCATAGGATTGAATAGTTACATAAACAGTCATATCACTATCAGAGTTTAGAAAGTCACATCAGACAACAGTCAGTACTTGAGCAATTTTCAATTAAGCACAGAATACACAAAGAGAGTAATTTCTGTAAATACTGATCATAAAGTCTGATGCATCAGAACAAAACTAAGCAGATTTAGAGAAAGAACCTGAAACTATTCCAATTTCATTTACCAATCTTGTAAAAGTAGCTTCACACAGTGGTTTTGTGAAGATATCTGCTAGTTGTTGATCTGTTGGAACAAAGTGTAATTCCACTGTACCTTCATCCACATGTTCCCTTATGAAGTGGTACCTAATGCTGATGTGCTTTGTCATTGAGTGTTGAACTGGATTACCTGTCATAGAAATAGCACTTTGATTATTATAGTAAATAGGGATTTTAAAATATGTTAACCCATAATCCAGTAACTGATTCTTCATCCAAAGAATCTGTGCACAACAGCTTCCTGCAGCAATGTACTCTGCTTCTGCAGTTGATGTGGAAATTGACTTTTGTTTCTTGCTAACCCAAGAAACCAATCTGCCTCCAAGAAATTGGCAGCTTCCACTTGTGCTTTTCAAGTCAATTTTGCAACCTGCAAAATCTGCATCTGAGTAACCTATTAGTTTAAAATCTGATTCTCTGGGATACCACAATCCCAGATCAGCTGTTCCCTTAAGATATTTGAAAATCCTTTTCACAACTGTTAAGTGAGGTTCTCTTGGATCTGCTTGAAATCTTGCACAAAGACAAGTAGCATACATGATATCAGGTCTACTAGCAGTTAGATAGAGTAGAGAGCTAATCATACCTCTGTAATCAGTAATATCTACTGATTTACCAGTATCCTTATCCAGTTTTGTTGCAGTGGCCATGGGAGTGGATGCACTTGAACAATCTTGCATTCCAAATTTCTTCAGCAAATTTCTGGTGTACTTGGTTTGACAAATAAAAGTGCCTTCTTCATTTTGCTTGACTTGAAAGCCCAGAAAATAGCTAAGTTCCCCCATCATACTCATTTCATATCTTGACTGCATCAGTTTGGCAAACTTCTTGCAAAGTCTGTCATTTGTAGAATCAAAGATGATATCATCAACATATATCTGAACCAGAAGTAAGTCCTTTCCATGGTTGAGGTAGAACAGTGTTTTGTCTATAGTTCCTCTGTTAAATCCACTTTCCAGAAGAAACTGAGCTAAAGTCTCATACCATGCTCTTGGAGCTTGCTTAAGGCCATAGAGTGCTTTATCAAGCCTGTAGACATAATCTGGATATTTGGAATCTACAAAGCCTGGAGGTTGTTCAACATATACTTCCTCCTCCAATTCTCCATTGAGAAAAGCACTTTTCACATCCATTTGAAAGACAGTAAACTTTTTGTGAGCAGCATAAGCCAAAAATATCCTTATGGCTTCCAATCTAGCAACTGGTGCAAATGTTTCATCATAATCAATTCCCTCATGTTGAGAATATCCTTTTGCAACCAACCTTTCCTTATTCCTTGTAATTATGCCATCACTATCAGTTTTGTTTCTGAATACCCACTTTGTACCAACAACAGATCTGTTCTTTAGTCTTGGCACTAGGGTCCAGACTTTGTTTCTTTCAAATTCATGTAACTTTTCCTGCATTGCTTGCACCCAATCAGCATCTTGAAGAGCTTCTTCCACTTTCTTTGGTTCAGTCTGAGAAAGAAAAGAATTGTAAAGATATTCACTTGAGGTAGCTGTTCTAGTTCTGACACCTGCATCAGGATTTCCAATAATTAAGTCAGGTGTATGTGATTTAGTCCACTTCCTTGCAGATGGAAGGTTTTCTCTAGAACTGGATGCTCCCCCATGATCCATGCTATCTTCATCAACATTTTCTGATGCTCCCCCTGAAACTATGCTCTCTGACTTGGATCCTTCAGAATTTAGATTTTCAGAACTATCAAAACTTGGCCTATCAGAACTTGATGAATCAGAACTTGAAGAGCCAGATATATATTTTGATGCTTCTTGATATGTGATTGTATCTTGAATATGTTCCCCCTGCATAGGTGCATCTTCCTTTGGCGTAGTCACCACAGTTTCAATAACATCAGAGTTTAATCCATCAGAGTTTGCAGTATCAGGATTTAGACTGTTAGGATTTTCAGTATCAAAATTTAAGTCTTCATTTTCAAATCTCAGCTGATCATGATCATTGAAATCTTCAAGTCCAGTAATCTTCTTATCATCAAAAGAGACACTGATAGATTCCATGACCACTCCTGTTCTCAAGTTATAGACTCTGAAGACTTTTGTGGAAAGTGGATATCCAACAAAGATTCCTTCATCAGCTTTTAGATCAAATTTGGATAGTTGTTCAGGATGAGTCTTAAGAACAAAACACTTGCATCCAAATACATGAAAATTGTAACATCCGGGAAATATCGTGTAATTATTTGTATCAATATATGATTATTATGTGAATATTATATGAATTTCTGGTGAATTATTTAATGTTTGATAATAATATTTGGATGCTTGAATGTAATAAAATGTGAGTATGTTAATTTTAATATGTCCAGAATAAAATATAGATAATTAAGGTATTTTTCTGGTAATTTTTGGAGTATTTAATGATTTTATAATGAATTATGAATTATTAATTATTTTCTGAATAATTACAGAATTATTCTATAAAGCCGGGAATCGTCCGACTTCAACCGTTTTTACGTTTTTACAACCCGAAACTCTTCCGAAAACTCCTTCCTAACCTAATCTGGTAATTCCGGACATTTTCGGTGTTTTGACCTTTTCGATCCGGATTACGGTTTGACCCGTGCGTGGCCCGGCGCAAAATTTTCGATACGATAATCATTTCGATAAATCAACAAAACCCGTATTCTCAAAAGACGGGATATTATTACGTTATATTCGTATAAAGTATTTTATAAAAAGCCCGGTTGGGATAATTATCCAAAACTGTTATCAAATCAGATCATTATTGCAGTTACTTAGCGGCTAAGCAACTAATTTAACGATCCAACACGATCCAGAATGAACCAATATTCCATACATATAAATAGCATATTTCTTATTTCATTTTATTCGTTTATTCATTTATAACCAGTAAAGATATAGTAATTACAAAGAAAAAAACCCTAAAAACGATACGTTCCTGAGAATCAAACACACGAACGAAGGCATTATCGAACTCCGATTCGGGCGTGCAGCATATCAAAACGAAGTTCTCGAAATCTTCTTTCATAATCAATCATCCGTTTTTATGCAGGAATCATGGTAATTTTCTTATTTATTTAATTATATTCTAATTATTTGATGATTAAATTATGAAAATTTGTTCTTGATGTTATTGATATGATTTGATGCTTCCATCGTGTAGATAATATTCATCTGGTCAATTTGGTATATTATACTTCAAAAATAGAGCTCAGTATCATGTAGAAATTAAGGTTTGATTCTCAGAAAATTCTTCGAATATGTGTTCTTGGTGTTCTTGAAGAGTTCTGTGAATCAAAACCAAATTTGAGGGTGATGCAGACTTCAGAATTCAAAGTATGAGTAACCAAAATGTTCAGATTTTTATGCTCTTTTTGTTTATGCCATCAAATCAGTCAAACGATGAGTAAATCTTATTTCGAAATTTTAGGTTCTTATTCGGATTTAGGGGTTTTTAATTTGCTGATTGTTTGCTTGTTTTGATGTTGTGGATGGATTTATTTTTCAATTTGTGATCGATTCGTGTATAAATTGTGATTAGTTATGTTCAGAATTAAGGTGGTCGGGTTTTCGCCGGTTTTTCTTCGGGTTTGATCGGAATCGAAGCTTCAATGATTGTTTGATGTAATTTCTATGTTATCGGGACTTCTGAAGGGTCATTGAATTGATCGGGAGTGAAAATCAGAGGGAAACGACTCGTTTTGGCCCTCAACGGAGCCTCGTCGGAACTCCGGCAGTGGCCGGAATCTGCAGTTGGCCGGCGGGTCGGGCGGTGTTCTTCACCGACCCGGTTGCTGACCCGTTTGGTCTCAATTAGAACCCGGTTTCGATCCTCTGGAATCCAGTTGCAATTTATGAAAATTGTTTCTGGGTTATTTTATTTAGAAATCATTTTAAAATTCTATTTTTATTTACAAAAAAATTCATAATTAATTCTAGAAAATTAGTTTTAAATTCATACAATTATTTTAATTATTTATTTATTCACAAATAAATAATTATTTTATTAATTAATTTTAATTAGTTTTTAATTATTTTAATTAATCGATTAATTTATCATTAATTGATTAAATATTAATTAATTTTAATTGATTTAATAATTAGATTTAATTATTTAAAATTAATTTAAAAAAATTCTGAAATATAGTTTAGAGCTTTAAAATATTATTTTAAATTATTTTCAAGGCTCGATAATTATTATAAATTATTTTAAAGTCATTTTTAGGTATTCGAGCCCTATTATTTAATTATTAAATGATTCGGAGACCAGTTTAATTCCGAAAAATGTTCAAAAATTCATAATAAATCAACCGTTCATCCGTTTGCTTCTATTAAAAGTATTGCCGAGACCTAAATTCCTTTGTGTCTAAAGGACGTTTATTTTATGGATCCTTCTGAGTCGGTTATTGATCAATAAAATATTCTTTTTGACCCGATTTCAATTCTAAATGTATTAAGACCTATCTTTTGTCGATTCAACTTATGTGCTACATGAATTACGTGATTATGTGTTATATGATTACATGCCTTATGTGTACGTATTATGTGAATAATGAGTCAACGTGTCTTTTAAACATTATCTGATTGAGATGTGATCTTTATCTGTTATTATCGGGCGGGTAGACGATAGGTATAGATGTATAAACTAGACAATTATATATTGTCGGTTCATTAAATAGTATTATTTGTGATAGATGCACATAGTGCGAGACGTTCAAAGCCAGATAGAGATTGTAGAAGGTAAAGCCTGATTGCGTGTAGATTTGAAACGAGTGGATTCAGAATAAAGGTAAACCTAAGAGGGTAAATGATAAGAAAGGTCAAGTAGCCGTCAAGGGTAGTACAGATGTGACAGGACTGAGTGATATGGCTGCTAGTTAAAGATCAGAGGGATTCTCAATTGAGGCAAGTATTCCTAACCTTTCTCCTTAAATACTGCAAATATTTATTCGCTCCTATTCTCAATTCAGAATAGTTAACTGTTTTATATTTCGCTGCAATTACTCTTATTATGCCAGTTTTTTCCATTATTATTCTTATAGTTCGATTGCTCTCTTAAGCAAATACCTATTGTTCCGGGTTATTTGCGAACCCTGAATAGGGATATTTTGAAATCATAGTGGTTTGACATCAAAATACTCTATGGACTGGATGGTTACGATACGGGACGGGTATAACCCGAACCCTTGATTATTAGGCCATAGTTGCCTGGGTACCCCATATGTTGGTTGGGTCTATACAGTTGGGTATAGATCCGCATTGTATCCTGACTGATCAGCAGGTTATAGTGCATATGTTGGTTCTTGTGTCCATTCTAATTTATTGTTGATCACCATTAACGGTATTCCTTTCCGAATAGTTCATAATTACAAACTAACACAAAGATTTAATTCAAGAGGACGAAATATTGAAACGATTACTGTCCTTTTACGGAAAAATGTGATTTATGATTAAAGGCCAATGAGGGCCGATATTTTGTTCGCTCAACTATTTTAATATGTAAAGTCATTTTTAAAATCATACAACAATCGTTTCCAGGAATTTTCTGATCTGATATCTGGAAACCATTATGATACTTGCTGGGAATTTTTGGCTCACTCTTGCTTTGTGAACTCTTATTTCTTTCAGTATCAATGAGGGCAAAGTGAATAGCTTTTAATAGACAGCAAAAGTGCTGAGATTCCAGTTGAAGAAATTGAAGATGTCAGAGTGATCAGTACAAGGAAATTAGTAATGAGGTAATGAAATTGTATCTAGACAATGTAAATTTTAGAAGGTTAGATTCTTGTTTCATACTATAACCTGTAAGCGATCCTGATTATGAGGGGTTTCTGTATATTTATTTTAATATACAGGTTTTTACGATCATTTAAAATTATGTAGTGACACCCAATCCTGACCCCGAATTTGGGGGCGTTACAGTTGGTATCAGAGCTACAGGTTATTGGTCACTGAAATAAGAATATGTGAGAATAAGATAGGAGTGGTAGGCCGTACAAGATAGGAAAGATCCTAGGTATACTCATTTTAAGTTCGAATTGAGTGCGAATGAGGACTAGCAGGTCCGATACGGAATTGGTAAGCCAGTATTGTTGAGGCAAGCGTAAGGCGAATATCGCTACGCTATAGGTATAATGAGTTCTCCGATCCTACAGTAATGACGAATCGATAGATCGGCGGAGACTGGATATGCTACCCTATGTTTCATGCGATTTTGAAGAAAATGCGAATGAGTTTTGTGAGAACTTCGCGTAGGAAAGGCTAGGTGAGTTTTGGGGTACGATTTAACTTAGAATTAGGCAGTAGGACGAGTTTCACGCCGGAGGCAACAAGTTGATGAAAGCTGATGAAGAACCAACGTTGCACGTTTCGAAAGTACCACCGCTACGAGAAGATTCCTATCACTTATCGGAAGCTGTGCAAGAAATGATATCTATCTTACTAGATATAGGTAAGACTAGCAAGAAGATGCGACCCTATCCATAAATCGAACATCGAATCATCTGCGTGGTTGTAAGCATAGCGTCAAAAACGATGGCAAGAATATCAAAGATAGTACTAAATGGCAGCATTGCGGTGGAATTGCGAATAAAGGATATACGACGGTAAATGAAGTTTTGTCGATTAATAAGTGCGAGCAGAATCCAAGGAAGATAAGAAGATGTACCAAAATGGAGAAACCCTTATATGGGCATTCTTTTAATTAGATATTACATTAGTGGATCAAGAGATTAGCAAGTAACTTATATAGTAATGACAACCAAATATTTGATTTTCCAAAATTTTAAAATGAGATTTCGGAGAAGATTTCCTTAATCAACTTTCATAAGATTTTTGTATGAAATGAGTTTTACAATTTGGTTGTCGAATTACTATTTATGTTCTTGTTATTATAAACAGAAAATGACCTAAAAAGAAGAATGGATATAGACTCAGTGTTGTTAGTTCGAGGGACTAAGTAGATTCCCCCCCCCCAACAGGGAGAAGGTTTAAAATTTTCGTGAAAGACGAGAGTAATCTTTGTTTAAATAATATCAATAATTGAATCAACATGTTAAAACATTATTCGTGAAATTATTAAAACTTAGCGAAAATTGTGATTCGAACGGACCGAGGATGATTGAAGGAAATGGAAGACTCTTCCAGAAGATTGGTGAAAAATAATAATCCTGATCGTCGAAGTTGAGGCAATGCGTGATCAATGGTTATTTTATGCGGCATAAATGGAAATCCGAAGCAGTAGTTATAAATTTCGCAAGGACGCAATTATGATCAAATCATTGAAGCATTTAATGTGGAGGCTTTTCCAGACGATATTTCAAAAGTTATAATCTGACCTAAATTGTGAATCTCTCATTCGATTGGTTTTGAAGGCAAAAGTAGGTGAAGCGTGGAAGGTGATCAACATCAAAATTCCTCTTCTTAACATGATAGCATATGTTCCTCTTGATTCTTGGATACGTATAAGTTTCTTATGTGGATAAATCATATGAAGTGAAGACGAAAGAAAATTTGTTGTATTCCTTCTGAATTGTTACTCTCCTTAAATCACTGATTTCTGATTGAGACAAACAGTATTGTGGTATGACGCTTTGTCGAAATGATGAAGAGTCGGGTGGGACGCCACCTAATCATGTACTGTATGCCATATAGTACGAAAGACTGGCCATCTTGAGTACAAATATGGTTGTCTCATTCACATCTAAATCTTCAGTCATTCTTCTTCCTTCAATTGACATACAGATTCTTCCAACTGTTTAATGTAATTATTATTCCTTATCCTTCTTTTCATTCAAAATCCTATTCACACACTCTCCTCTTGCGTAGAGTCTGTTCTCTGACAATTTCAAAAGAAATGAAATAGTGTGATACGTGAAATTATACAACGAACATAGATACGACTGTAAATCGATAAATGGTGGACATCTGCGAGCAAGGAAAATATATGTACCGACAAATATGGACGTGGTGAAGACATCAAGTCAGACGGTGGTTCGTGTTACGAGGATCTCATCAGTACGATAGATTGTGGTAACATGACGCGCATCAAATCAGAGAATCTCGACGTGAAATGAATCGTTAGTGGACCGTAATAATTAGATCAATTACAAAATAAGAAAGTAAGTTGTGTACGTCAGACGGATCAAACGAGTATCGGGACGACGATCAAAGATAAAGGAAATTCTGAACAATTACTCAGACATGCAATTACTACGTGAAACATCCCTTCGTCGCGGGAAGATATTTGTCGTGAAGATTCAAGATGGAAGAAATCTTAAATGTAAGGAGACTACGAACGTGCTCTTCAAGAAATTGTGAAATTCTCTAACTTGCGTAAATAAGTGATGGTGAATTCAATGTTTATACCCGGGTCAGTGACGAAATTTTGATGCGGAACCATAAGTAGAGATGAAGCAATGGTGATTCGACGATGAAACCTTTTAAGAAATAACGATATAACGATTAAGGTTATACCAGATTGCGTGATAGTAATGAAAACCGTGCGTGGTTATTAAAAGAGAAACTGATTAGTTAATAAAATTAAGTGTGTATCGTCAATAATAAATGATTGGTGTGACCAATTAAATGATGCGGTATAATTTTTCTATACACAATTAGTAATGACAATAAATAAGTTAAAATACTCGCGAAATAAAATTTTGAGACACGAGATAAATTTTAAAGCTTACTGATAAAATTTTGTAACATTCTGAAAGAACTAGGAAGAAAGTGGTTATATTAATCCTTGTTGATTTAAAGACCTTAGGTCTCATTTCAAAAGATATGTGTTATTCCAGTTAATCATACCTATATTAATCAGAAGGATATAGTTCGAGCTATGGTAGATGCATGAATTTGGTTAATAGAAATGGATGGATGTGATAGTAGATGATTTGGTAGATTGATGGTGTCGGCTTGAGTCTGACTGGTAGTCGATGGTATAGGGGAGGTGCTGCCCAAATTTTCAGAAATTACCCTACATGTAAGGATAAAGGAGTGTGTTCTCGCTCCCAGTTGTACTCCAAATGGTTGTGATTTTGGTTCTTGAGAAAGAATGTTATGATCGAACTGACTTTATACAATTGGTCTTTGATTCTAGTTAGCTAGTCTTCACTTGGTTTAAGTGATCGGTTAAAAGAGTTAATTGATCAACTTTACCAACTAATGGTTGGTTAAAAAGAGATCGATTCCAATTAGATCAAGTCAAGCTCTAACATGATTTTCAGATCCAAAATCAAAGCGGTTGGTAAGTTAAAGGAAGTGATGGCATTAGCAGGAATCGAAAGTTTAGTAGAATTAGCAAGATGTTACCACAGACATGTGCGAGACTTTATCTAGATGAATACGCTCTTTTCGATAAACAAGAGGAACAGAAAGCAATTGGTACATGCTAGTAAGAAGAAAATTTTCCAGAACTGAAGGTTCAAGATAAAGTAAAGAGAATCTATCATCTATAATAGCATTCCAGGAAGGACTTGAAAGTATACCCATATCAAACGGCGATTGAATAAAAGTTTTCGAAAGCTCGCGAATCCAAGTATCTGATGTAAGACGAAGACTAATGAAGTACACATATGAACTTGGGAAGAAGAAATGTTGACCAATTGGAAAAATCCAAATATGCGATCAATGATGATTTAAGTGAGGCTAAGAAAGTAACCATCAATGAATTTGATAATTCTGTCATTAAGAACTTAAATATTATAAATAAAAGCCTTTTATTAGTTTCAGAAATGGCTTAGCTAATAATGCATATATTAATATTATCTAGAAAAAGACATTCTTATGTTAGAAGAGTTAATGAGTAATAAAAATGAAGAACTAAATAAGAAAGGAAGTGGAATCAAAAGGATGATAAAGAAATTTTATAAAATAGTTCCAGATATATGTAAGTGGTGACTGTCAGCTGTGTCAAAACCGATAGGAGAATAAAGTGAAGTGCTGATAATTGAAGATAAAATTTTCATTCAAGGAATATTTATAAACAAGGGAGACCAATTGAACAACCGAAGATATGCATGCGAAGGGTGAGAGATTAGCAACTGCGTTCGAAGCTTCAAAGGTATGAACTTTGGTTATAATTAATTATGAGCTACGAAAGTATGGTTAATTACCAACCAAGCAAGATCTATTCAGAAAAAGATGTCTTAAGAAGAAAAGAAAGAGTGAATATCACTAAGATTGCAGGGGAATGGATGAAGGGATAGGAAAAGTTAGAAATTGAGAGCAGGTTTTGATCCAACTTCTGGAATATACTGATACTTATTTTGCTGTTAAATATCAAAGGTGGTATTAATATAGATGATTGGTGTTGACTTCAGTATGGAATATTGTTAGCATCAAAGTTCATATTGATATCTAATTTGATATGACAATAAAATTAGTATTAGTACCAAGAGTTCGGTTTTGAATAAAGTTATGGTTCATTCTATTCCAAATTAATATTTCCTTTCAGATAGTAAAAGAGTTCGCTCGATGAATATACGTGTTAGTGATTGAAAAGAAATTGAAAAATACTACAAAACAGTGAATTAAATATAATTGTCAAGATCTTCCTTTAATTTTTAGTTTTGAATAGATTTAGAACATTTCGAAGTATCAAACGCCATGAGCTCAGTATGTCGGGCGCACACAGATGAGAAATTCAAGAGATCAGCTAAAGGTTCTCGAATACGATTAAAAATGATTATAGGCCAGACTAACCCAACAGAAGGAGACGCGAGGAGTAAAGTAGAACAGTCAGGAAAATGGAAGGTGCACAATCACAAATTATTAAAATTAGAAAGAAAATAAGATTGATATAAATCAAGTTAGTCCATCAAGACAATGAGATAGATAGATAGAACGGTTACGAATGAGTTGACCCTGTAGTTACAGGCATAACGAGTTCATAAGATGTTTAAATGTATATGGCTAAGAAAGGTAATTTAGCTCCCTACGTATAAAATGAAGGTTGATTCGAGTTACGAGAACGACAGAAAGTAAATATGCCCCGGTCTCAGTGTATCATTTATAAATGAAGAAGAAGATTACAGGAACGGTTAAAAAGCCTCCAATGCGATGGGAAGTGATTACAAATTAGATTATTTAAACGAAGAAACATATGAGGACGAGATTCAACACCGAGTAACAATTGGAAACGAACGTAGGCACGAGTTACTAAAATTAGAGAGAAAAAGAGAATTACGATGTGTTATGTTGGTCCCTCCTAGATAGTAAATAGACAGGATAAATAGAGGTGAGTTGGCTTCACCGCTACCCGTATAGCGAATACATAGGGCATTTGTATGTATATATCCAGACGGAGTAGGTTAGCTCTATTATATATAGGAGATGGAGAGTTGAATTGAGTTATGCAAGCAACAAATAGAATATGTGTAATATCCGGGATATATCGTGTAATTATTTTGCTAATAAATAATTAGTATGTGTGTTCAGTATCTATTCTGTGAGCTAATTGTTAAGTGTTATCTGTACTTGAATATTCAAAAATAATACTAATTGAGTATTTTAATTTTTATATGTCCAAAATAAAATATAGATAATTGTCATATCTTCCTAATTATTTTTATGTTGGTTTATGGATTTATAAGACTCATATGAAATTTCTAAAATCTTTTTCTGGGTAATTAAAATCTATTTTATAAAAACGGGAACCAACCGACGTCAACCGTTGTTACGTTTTTGGAACCTGAAACTCTTTCGAGAACTCCTTCCTAACCTAATTGCAATATTCCGAGCATTTTCCATGTTTCGACTTTTTCGATCCGGCGTACGGTTTGTCCTGCGCGGGTCCCGGCGCAACATTTTTCGATATAATATTCGTTTCGGTAAATCAATAAAACCCGTATTTTGATTAACGGGAGCTTTTTATTAAACTATCCCAATTATCACCTCGTAGTACGTGTAACCAGGCGCTGAGACCAAGACCGCAGTACAAATTGTACTGATTTGGATAATTATCCCGAAAACCGATACCGTTTGGATCAGTTTTTATAAATAAACGTACCATTTTATATCCGGAATGATCCAACGGGATACTAATTCTCCGTAATTATAAATAGCCTTTTACCGTATTTTATTTCCTATCAAAATCATTTGCAGATAGTTAATTATATAATTTTCAGAGAAAAGCCCTAATTTTCTAAAATTGTTCTAGGAATCAAACAGTAAAACGAAGGCGTTACCGATCTCTGTTTTCAAAGCTTGAGTAACCAAAACGAAGGATTTGAAGTGTTCTATCAGATTCTGAGCTTTGTTTCACTGCAGAAATCAAGGTTATTTTTCTAAAAATTTATTTATTTTCGAATTTATTTTATTAAAAATATGAATTTTTGTTCGGATGATTGTTTGTATGATTTGATGATTGCATATTGTAGAGCTTGTTTTCCTGATGATTTTCATATGTTATACGTCTGATTTGGAGTTCAATAACATGTTCAAATTTGAGTTTGATTTTCGAATTTCAAAATTAGGGTTTATAACCCGTATGAATGTTCTTAATTGAAATTTGGGGGTTTCTTATTCTGTGATAGATTGATGTTGTGTTATAGTGGGTTGTGTTCCCTGTAAAATTTGCAATCCAGTCGTATAAATTTCATGAATCAACGAGGTCTGTAGAGAAGGGAGTTGTGTTTTGAATATTTCCGAAGTTCGCCGGAAACTGGCAAACTTCACGGCCAAATTTCGGTCAACTCAGGGATTGTTAGATAGATTTGATTGCATGGTTATGTTCCTGGTAATCCGTAGATGTGATCTGGAGCTTGTGGCAAGGTGAGGAGGCCGGAATCGTGTTCTCCGGCCACCCCTGTGTCTTCCGGCTACTGGACTGCAAAATTGCAGTTTAGTCCCTGTAGTTTTGTAGATGATGAAGTTTAGTCCCTGAAGTTTCCAGAATTTGCAAAAATTGGATTCCTGTTTTAAATATTTAAAAATCATATTTCCTATTTATTTTTATTATGAAAATCCGTTTTTAATTTCTGAAAATTCTAAAAATTATTATTTTAATTCCGAAAATTATTCTTAATTCACAAATAAATCTGAATTAAATAGTTAATTAATTTCAGTTAATTTTTAATTGATTAATTAGTCAATTAATTCGAAAATTAATTGATTAATTGATTTAATTAATTATTAATTGATTTTTAATTAATTATTTAGTTAGATTTAATTATTTAAAAATGATTTAAAAATTTCAAAAAATAGTTTCGAGCTTTAAAATATTATTCTAAATTATTTTCAAGGCTCGATAATTATTCTAAAATTGTTTCGGAGCCAGAATTGGCCAACCGAACCCTGTTTATTATTCCGAAATTGATCCAACGACCCGTTTTAATTCCGAAAAATGTTTTAAAAATCATTTTAAATACCAGAAAACCTATTTATGACTCGAAATGTCTTTATAAATGATATGTCATTGATTACGTGATGTATTATGTGTAACTTGTTGATTGACTGTCGGTTTATATATTCGATGATTACTGTTTATGGCATAACTTTCAATCCGTTAATCGGATTTGGGTGAAACGAAGGGTAGATAGAAGTATGTGTTGAACAGAATCGTATGAGTGAAATATTGATAGATACTTATGATGCCTAGCAGAGTAAGCAAGGCATAAGAAAGAGAAGCAAGTGATCAAAAAATATAATTGACATGTAGAAAATACAGCAAGTGAGCAGAAATTAGAAGCGAGGCATAGGAGAAACAGATGAATGGTGGTTGAATAGAGTCGTAGACAAGTACAAGTGAGGTTGGAATCAATTATGATAAGGCAAGTACTTCTAAACCTTTCTCGAGATTTATTGCAAATATTTCTAAATTCTCTTATGACCTATTGTTAATATTCAAAATAGCTCTCTTTTATATTGGAAATACTTTGAATCCTCCAGCCTTGAACCTGAGCCACATCATTTGATCTTTGAGCCGTAAGCCTTATTCTTTGTGAACCATTTCTTATGGATTTACCAAATATTAAACCACACAAATACGATACTACTCCACAAATATATATCCATCATATACCAAACACTGGAACAAAATTGTTTATATATACAAAAACTTTTATACTTAACCACACCTTGTGATATCAAAGCACTAAAACTTTGGAAAAACACTATTTATCTAATACCCGATTATCCTACCGGCTGGAGGCCACTTCTTTTATGTATTTTGACATACCCTTTTTGGTAACTATGAACTTTTACCATGCTCTTGTACAAATGTTTTATGGTTATTGATTATGATCTGGTTTTATTGAACTCTATTGTTTATCATATTGAAATGCTTTAGAATTGGATAGTTTTCTTTGTATGGACCAGATTCGTGGTCAGACCATTATGATGGTCAAGTTAGGCCAATGTGTGCCTTGGATCCAGTAGTTAGAGCAGTGCTGTGTGCTTTGCTCGGGGTTAGTGCGTGACTGATCAGCAGCCTAACCTTGGTTTAAAAACTTAAAATGAATAATCCAATTATATTGGTTGTTTAACAAGAAACTTGATTCCTTTGAATCATCTCATTTATTATTGTCTAACCTCAGTTATTGATAATATGACTTGCTGAGCTAGTTAGCTCACTCTTGCGAATTTTTTTATATATTCTACAGTTAAGAAGGATACGGTTGATAACAAGGTTTCCCAGTTCAATGTTCGAGCTAGGATTCCAGATTATGATTGATCGAGCTAGCAGGAGCTTATGGCAGTAGTGAGATAGCAAGGTTGTAAGAATGATTTTATTATCAATTGTAAGTTAAATTAGTTGGGATTTGGTACGATGTAATAATTAAGGTTGTGGCTTGTTTTCATACTTTAACCTGTTGCGATCCGTGGTTTTGTGAAGCAGGGTCATTATAAATAATATTTCTTTTACAGGTTGATATATTGTGTTTGTGTTATGGACCCCAAACTTCTGACCTGGGTTTGGAGGGCGCCACAGGTTGGTATCAGAGCTACAGGTTATAAGTCACTGAAATAAGCCTAGATTGTCGGGATTGGGTAGAGGGTTAGGATTAGGAATAGGAAATAGAAAGATAGGTCATTGTGAGGTTGAGTGCGACTGTATAGTAGGTCTCCGGCACGATTCGTGTTGCGATTCGGGATTCTTAACCCGCGACGTGATATCCAGGCAACGGCAATGGCAGATCCTTATTTCCCTGCATCAACTGATCATTTGGAGTCTTCCGTTTAAAGATCGTCATCTTCTCCCATATTCGATTTGCGCCTTGTTCTCCATCAGTATTGATGGTATTACTTTCTGTTATGACAGTTGCGCCTCTCCAAGTTATTCAACGTTATTCTATCATCTCTCAATATGAGACTACCTATTCAAGAACCTTCATTTGCTTATTCTTGTTCTTTTGAACATTCAACTATGAATGTATCTTTTCTGTCTATTATACACCATATTTTACATCCTTAGTTTAAAAACCTCTCTACCGAAACAACAACGTTTGCGAGAAGGGACGCGATAGCGGCAATAAACGGTGAGTATTGAGATATAAATTAAGGTGAGAAGGAGTTTAGAAAGAAGATTCAAGTGTTCTGGAGGATGGCTGTATCTAGTTAAAAGAAGCTATTAGTAATTAGGCCACTCATGACTATCTTATGGAATGGAGTAGATAAGTGTTGAAGAAAGAGGGTTAGAAGAGATTAGGGATTTGAAGATTTCTTGAAATTAATGATGTTGTAATGATGTGATATTAGCTGACTTGTTGACTATGGGATAGTCTGTTCCACTTAATGATTGCAAAGCGGTTAACGGGGGTACTACCAGTATGGGAGCCTTAATGTGAAGCTACAAATAAGATAACGTGCAACGACAGCGGAAGTTTTAATTGATTACGGAAAGTAATAGACCCCAATGAAGGAGAGGAGATAAATGGAAGTGAATGGACCTTTGAGTGATTGTTCTTTAACTTGGTATTTGGTCATAAGAAGGACAACAACCAACTCATATAGTGAGGACAACCAGAGGTGTGATTTTCAAAATTTTCAAATTTTTTAACAAGTTTTCGAAAAAGATTTTTCCTCACAACATTTCTAAAAGCCTTTTCGAATAAAATAAGTTTTAAACATCGGTTGTCAAGTTACTACTTGAGTTTCTTGTTTGTCAAAAGGCTCGGATTAGCTGGAAGGATATTATTTTAGATTTAGTATTGTTAATTCAGAGGATGAAGTAATCTGCAATTATGAGGAAGTTGGTTATTCCTAACAAGAAGGTACAAATATTGTTTGATAAGATTAACAACAAAACCAGTGTATGGAATAACTATTCATCCAATTACTGGGATTATCAGAGTTCGAAGAATTTATTGATTAAACGGAAGCCTGAGCATGACCGAAGAAGATTGGGAAAATTTCCAGACTCTTCTAAAGGAAGAATATTATTAATAAAATGATCGTTATGTTGAATGATTTACGGTTATTCCAAATTAGAAAGAGGAAACTCAAGGTTATCTGATAAGAATGCCATTATGATCAAATTGTTAAAATATTATACGTGTAGGTACGACGTTACAGATGTGAGACTTAACAAGTAAGAATCTACCATAATGCTTAGTTACGAAGGCATTTTAGTATACTTCTAAAGTTATTATATGATTCAATTGGGATATGATCAATCAAACTCGAAAGATGAATACAAGTGAAATGTGGATGGTGATCAATGGTATCATTCTTGTCCTCAACATTACAGCGTATATTCCTTTTTAATTCCTAAAAATGTATGAACTCCTTTTCTTAATAAATTCTTTCTGATAACATCAAAACGGAGAATTTTGCATTCCTTTCAAATTTAATTGTTCCCCTCGGGTTTTGCTTCCTGATTGGGACAAACAGTGTTATGATGAAACATTTTGTCGGAATGACAAAGAGTCGGGTGGGACGCCACCTAATCATGTGCTGTATGCCACACGGTATGAAAGACTGGCCATCTTCAGTACTAATGTGGTTGTCTCATTTATATTCAAATCATTACTTCTTCTTTCTCTTCAAATCTAAGTTTATTAAAATTGTGAATCCTTTTATTTGTTTCGTTGTACCGTTGTTCCTTGCGAGAGTTTTTCAAACAAAAGTTAACGTATTATACACTCAGTGGGCAAAGTCTCATCTACCTCACATGCATGGGAAGGAAACAAGGGCATATGGTGAAAATTACAAATCACTGTCCCTAGCCCGGGATGCATTAACAGTTAAGGGAATCTACTTCAATAAGGGATACGTCTCCGAGAACGAGAATTTGCGATATGTTATTTAGAATATGGATGGGATGACGTGGAAGATTATTATGGATACCTTATGTGTTAAAGTATTAAAAGATATGGGAGCAACTTGATCATATATTCTCAAGGTTTTATTGATAAGATGAATTATCCTGTCGAATCAATAAGTTTAGGACTAAAGGACTAGCAAATTATGCAGTCATTAAATATGTAAGTACCAATGACAGAATCGATATTTCTGGCATTAAGATGTGAAGAATTGATATCATTTGAGATAAGAAGATTTGATATTATTATAAGGAGTGGATTAACTATTCAAGTGTGATGCCCAGGTAAACCGTCGTGATGGAAGATAGTTCTGGAGACGCCAAAGGAGAACATGAAGAAGTTTAAAGGACAAAGGAAAGTAAAGAATTGGTTAAAAATAATTTAAGATTACAGTGACCAAAATATAAGTGCTATGGCGATTATAAATAAGAGTTAGGAGCAAACCGAACTTGAAGATTTTACAGTATCTAGACATATTTCCAGATGAGTTACCAATATTTCCTTTAGATAAAAAAAATGTGTTTATGATTGATTTAGTACGTGAAATGAAGCCAGTGTTCAAAGCCCGCGCAGAATGGCACCAGATAAAATGAAGAAGTTACCAGAGCAAACGTATGAGATGATTAAAAGAAAAAGCAACTGGACCTAGCGTACCCCCTTAAAGTGCACCGGCACGATGTGTTAATAAGAAAGATGGAAGGGTGAGATTATGTGTTAGCAAAAGCTCAACAAGTTTACTCTCAAGAGCAGATATTTGTTACCTCGAAACCAATGATTTGTTTAACTAAATGAACGAAACAAGGTATTTTTATAAGATTGATTTAAGACTGGGTATATTACCAAGTGAAAATTTAACTTATGGACATATCAAAGATAATTTTCAGAACTCAGTACTGTTGTTATAAAATTCTAGAAAAGTTAGTAGGATGAACTGATATACCAGTGATATTTAAATTTGATGAGTAGAATTTTGAAGGAAGAATTTGGATAAGATATACTTGCGTTAATTAAGAAGAACCATGCAACCTATACAATGATAGCTGAGGAGTCAAAGAAGAAAGAAGCAGTATAAAAAGAGTTTACCAGGTGAAACTTTAATGGCAGGAGGTATAATTCTTAGTATAGACAGTCAGTAAGGAGGAGAAAAAAAAAGGGATTCATCAGAAAAATTTAAAGATAGTATGAATGAAGAAAGACCAGAAGCACCAACAAAAGTAAGAAGTTTTATCATGGGCCAGTTATTATTGGAAATTTGTGCAAGATTTCTTGAAAGTTGTAATATTAGAGATGAAGTTAACCAGGAAAAGCAAGAAGGTTATATGAAATGGAGAAGGGTGAAGAAAGCTTTGCGGAGTTAAATAAAAAAAAATGGTTACAACACCTATTTTATCACTTTGAAAGCATCAGGGGATTTGGTAGTTTATAGTGATACTTCTCGTAAGGGAATAGGATGTGTGTTGACGCAAAACAATAAAGTTATTGCATATGCATCCAGACAACCGAAACCTTATGAGCAAAAGTACCCTACTCATAACTGGGAATTAAAAGCAACAATAATATTCATTTTGAAAGATTAGGAAATATTATAAGTATAGAGAAAGATGTGAGATATATACGGACCATAAGAGTTTGAAGTATGAACTCCCGAGGAAAAGCAAATGTAGTGGCAAGAGATAAGTAAGAAAGAGAGAGGATGAACATAGAGACTGTACCAGAAGAATTATCTATGGAATTCTAGAAGTTGGAATTGGAAGTCAGAGTGCATGATCCAAAAAGGAGTGAGAATATATAAGTGTAACTTTTCAGTTGGGATTGTTAGAAAAGATAAAGAAGTGTCAGGAAGAGGTAGTAGATCAGGATATAAATCATTTAGTATGGGAAGAATAGTGCATGCAAAAAGGACGATCAAGGTATTCTTAGGATTTCTTCTAGAATTTGGATTCCACCAGTGATGGAACTGAAGAATGAAAATTTACAGGCAGCTCATAATTTGAGGTATTCAATCCATTCAGGGAGTACCAAGATGTATAAAGATTTAAAGGAAATTATAGGTGGTTAGATATGAAGTGGGGAATTGTGGAATGAATTAGCAGATGTTATATATGTCAAAAGAGTTAAAGTAGAGTATCAGAGATCAAGTGGATTCCTATAGTCATTGGAAGTTTGGAAGTGGGAGCATATCACCATGGATTTTATAGTTGGGGTTACCAAGCACAAAAACTAATCATGATGCCATTTGGCTTATAGTGGATAGATTTACCAAGTCAGCTCATTTTCTGCCTATAAACGAAAGATTTTCGCTCGATAAGTTGATCCATAGGTGCTTGAAGGAAATTGTAGTTCGTCATGAAATTCTTGTGTCTATCGTATCTGATCGAGATCCAAGATGTAATTCGAGATTTTGGAAGAGTTTTCAAGAATGTTTAGGAACAAGATTGAATATGAGTACGACTTACCACCCGCAGACGGACAGCTAGAGTAAAGGAAAGATCCAAACAATCGAGGACATGCTACGTGTTTGTGTTATTGATTTCAAAGGAAGTTGGGATGAGCATTTATCCCTGGTAGAGTTTGCTTATAACAACGGTTATCACGCCAGCATTGGGATGCCACCTTATGAAGCCCTTTATGGACGCAAATGTAGATCTCCAGTATATTGGGATGAAGTAGGAGAATGCAAAATACTCGGACCTGAATTGGTGCAGCAGACAAAGGAAGTTGTTGAAATTATCCAGAAGAGATTAATAGCCGCACAAGATCATCAGAGGAAATATGCAGACCAGTCAAGAAAAGACATGGAATTTGAAGAAGGAAGCTTAGTATTATTGAAAGCAGCACCGTGGAAAGGACTAACGAGGTTTGGGAAGAAAGGGAAGCTAAGCCCAAGATATGTCAGACCTTTTGAAATCCTAAAGCGCATTGGTAAAGTAGCTGACGAGTTGGCATTACCCCCGCATATGGAGCACATTCACAATGTTTTTCACGTATCGATGCTCAAGAAATATAATCCAGACTCCAGGCATGTAATAGAATATGAGCCAATAGAGCTTCAGGCAGATTTATCATATGTAGAGAGTCCGATAGAGATTCTAGAGGAAAGAGAGAAAGTATTGAGAAATAAAGTGGTAAAGTTAGTAAGAGTATTGTAGAGAAACCCAAAGGTTGAAGAGTCAACCTGGGAGTTAGAAAGTGATATGAGAGAAAAGTACCCTTATTTGTTTTCTTAGGAGATTCTGAGGACAGAATCCTTTTAAGGGGGGAAGGATGTAATATCCGGGATATATCGTGTAATTATTTTGCTAATAAATAATTAGTATGTGTGTTCAGTATCTATTCTGTGAGCTAATTGTTAAGTGTTATCTGTACTTGAATATTCAAAAATAATATTAATTGAGTATTTTAATTTTTATATGTCCAAAATAAAATATAGATAATTGTCATATCTTCCTAATTATTTTTATGTTGGTTTATGGATTTATAAGAATCATATGAAATTTCTAAAATCTTTTTCCGGGTAATTAAAATCTATTTTATAAAAACGGGAAGCAACCGACGTCAACCGTTGTTACGTTTTTGGAACCCGAAACTCTTTCGAGAACTCCTTCCTAACCTAATTACAATATTCCGAGCATTTTCCATATTTCGACTTTTTCGATCCGGCGTACAGTTTGTCCTGCGCGGGTCCCGGCGCAACATTTTCGATACAATATTCATTTCGGTAAATATAACACCCCCAAATCCGGGGTCGGGGATCCGGGTTGTCACGAGATCCATTTACCTTAATAACACCCAATCTTAATACACAATCAACTACTCTGTACTGTGACCCCACAATAAACACACACACACCACAAGTTATAGTCTCAGAGATGAATATCCAAAAATAATCACAAGTCGTTTTATTCCACAATTATATGTCAATATACCTTAAAAGGTTTTCTGGATAAATTTACATTTCCTTGCCATTATTACAATTCATAATATACATAAGTCTGGTACATTATTAGTTGAAAACTTAGCCTATTGGTAATTTCTACCTCAGCTACAGCGGCCTCAACGCTTCCAGAAAGCTGCGGAACGTTTCCTATCCGCTTGCGAATTGGGAGCTTGGTCCTGTTCATCTTATCTATCTGATGTTGTGTGATGAAAGAAGAAAGCAAGGGTGAGCAGCAAGCCCACCAAAATAATATATATCATGATTAACAATATATGAGCCTACTCATAATACTCATGAAAGTCTTGGTCAAAAGAAATGAACCAAGTTGATATCTTAATGCGATAAAGTCGCAAAATATTCAGTATATATATATATACATATATACTTTTCAAAATATTGGAAGTCCTCTTCCATGCATAATATACACAGAGTTCCAGTTTATAACTGTATAAAAATATCATTGCAAGGTGATCACATATATCTACCCTTGTCTCAACATTTTTCTGAAAATCTTTGATATGCATAAGATAATCATTTACTAGATATAAGTTTAAAAGATGAAGTTACAAGATACTCCAATATACTTATATCTTTCCCAAATACTACTTGAACTACCACCGTTCAAGTTATAATCAGTTTCAAAAGTTCATCACACTGATGAGACTACAAGATAAGACTTGAATAGATTCAATCTTTGAAATATTTTGAAGGAAATGAAGTTATGATATACTTCATTAAGTCCCGATATATATATACACCTATATATATACATACGTTTCCTGAAAACCTCTGTCATGTAAAGTATGAACAGAATTGCAATATCCAATAAATTTGGAAAGGAAAGAATTTTGGCATAAACCTGATATCTTGCTGATCAGGCAAAGATACCAATAAGTAACCTTTTCTACTAGTAGATGGACGAATTCCCCACTGGTCATCACCCTAGTCGCAATTGGACCTTATGCTGGACTGCCACTCAGCCACTTATGTATTTGATGGACTCCCACTGAGCCACTTACACTATCATGGACGCCCACTGAGCCCATGTTGCTTATGCCGACTCGATAGATGGACTTACTTCCCGAACGTTGGGTAAGTAATCAATTCATTTACCAAAACTGCAACCTTGTTGCGAATATAAAATACACCACAGAGCCGGATCCCTTAGATTTTTGAGCGAGTATTCAAGTCCCCTTAAAATGGAAGATCTTGAATTTAAAAACAAGTTTTGGGATCCGCTCTACCTTTTAAATTCATTTTGAAGACTCGAAAACATTTTTAAGAATGTTTGGAGTAATACTGATTTATTAAAATAAATCAGTCCCGATATGAAAGAAATATCTGAATATTATTATTTAAATAATATTCCCATAAAGAATAATCTTTATAAAAATAATTGAAGTAGAAGTTTTAAAACTTATACTTGAAATGAGTATTAAATAACCAAAGATATACTTATACGAAAGTACTATCTTTATTTGAATAATCGAAAATAAGTTTGATTATCGACACCTTATTCTTTAATAAAATAAAGAATATTATTAAATAATAAGCGGAGTCATAATACCTCGAATGAATATTATAAATAATATTCATTAAATAAAATAACGGAGTCATACATCCTCAAATGAATATTCAATTAATAATCATTAATAATATAACTGAGTCATAAGCCCTCGAATGAATATTCGAATTAATATTCAATTAAGTAAAATAAAGGTATCGAATAAACCTTATTCGATCAATAGTTTTAAAAACTATATCCATATATATATATATAAATATATATATATATAATATACTCGGGAACATCGACTCCCGGTTTAGAAATATGTTCACCTTTTATCCCCTATACTAAGGGTATACGCAACTACTTGCTTATTTCTAGCATAGGTATTATGCAACTATAAGCATTGAAATCAACAGATAGATAACCAGATTACGAAACAGACATGCATATATACCATATCAGCATGCTCCAATATATCGCAAAATTTGCTAATAACAATCATGCACTATCACAAGATAATGCATATACACATATACATCACCACAACAGTATAACGGGTAGAAAACTTGCCTGAGCGACTGGGGGTTACGAATGGCTCGGGACGAGTCTGGTAACCTATAAACAACAAGTAAGTTGGAATTAAACCAAAGTCACTTATAAATCTATACTCTAACCAACTCAGACTCTAACGCTCGTTTTGCGCTTACTGATTCTCTTAAGTTACTCGAGTACCCTCGGCTCCACCATTTTTAATAAATTAACCATTACGAGTTTTAAAGCGATTCCTTCGCGAGTGTCTTACCAACTGCCTAACACTCTTACCATAATTGTTTCATACATTAATTAACCCTTTTTGGTCTTTAACCTATGTTTCAAAGTAAGGCGAGGGGAAATGTTTCGTTCGCGAAACGCCGTTACTTGAAATGGTCGTTTCTCCTAAACCGTGCATCGGAATCGAACGAACTACATATCAAAACGAAGCTCGTAACACGAGCTATCTAGACATGGCAATGGTCCTAATCTAGCAGGGGGTTCTCGGGTCCTAATGTTATGCACAAAAACAGTCTAAAGAAAATCGGACGTTACGACGGCTATGTTTACGCGATTTCCCAATTTTAACCCATTCAAAAACCATCACAATTCAACCTCAACCCATTCATACAACCAAAGTCCATCCTCATTCCTAATCTAGCAGGGGGTTCTCGGGTCCTAATGTTATGCACAAAAACAGTCTAAAGAAAATCGGACGTTACGACGGCTATGTTTACGCGATTTCCCAATTTTAACCCATTCAAAAACCATCACAATTCAACCTCAACCCATTCATACAACCAAAGTCCATCCTCATCACATCATAACAGCTCCAAATCAACTAAATTTTAACATTCATACTTATGCATCTAGACATGGCAATGGTCCTAATCTAGCAGGGGGTTCTCGGGTCCTAATGTTATGCACAAAAACAGTCTAAAGAAAATCGGACGTTACGACGGCTATGTTTACGCGATTTCCCAATTTTAACCCATTCAAAAACCATCACAATTCAACCTCAACCCATTCATACAACCAAAGTCCATCCTCATCACATCATAACAGCCCCAAATCAACTAAATTTTAACATTCATACTTATGCCTAAGCTTGAATTTAACTATACTACATTCTTTTAACCAAAACAACAAGATTTACCAATCCATTTCAATACCACTTCAACCCAAACTCTAAACCACAAACATTAAGCTACAATATCACCATAATAATCAAAATCATCTTATTAAACATAGGAATCTAGGGTTTGGAGATGATATACCTTCCTTGAAGTGGTGGGAGTAGCTAGGAAGCCTTAAGAAGCTTTGAGAAGTCTTAGGAATGCTTGGATCTTAAAGGAAAATAAGAAAAATTCAAGTTAAAAACCTTGAAAACACTATTCATTGTCTTCTTCATTGATTTAATGAAGAAGATTGAGAAAGAATTGATGGCTTAAACTCATGATATAGCCCTAACTATGCATAAGGATGATTGGGGAATTAACTCACCAATTTAGGAAGCTTGGATCTTTGATTTTGAATTTTCTTGCCTTTGGAATAGTAAAAAGCCGAGAGCTAATGAAGAAAATAATGCCTTGGTTTCTTTTTGTTTTGATGAAGAATGAATTATTTGGCTTGGTTGATTTGGTTTTGTTTTGTTTTTGGTTAATTACCAATTTAACCTTGATTTTGTGTGGTTAAAAATCCACCACATCTCCTTCCTTCCCATGTCATGCCTATGTCATGTTGTGATGTCATCTTTCCCTCCTTGTCCTCTTCTCATTGGTTGGGTGACATCACTCTCTCTAATCCCTTTTCTTAACTTCCTAATTGTTTGCCTAATGACCGCTGATCTGTTATACGGTTCGCTTAACATTTGTTTTCGTTTATCGTTTGAAGGATCATACCCGGGATCTTATTACTTAGGTTCCCATAACCTTTCTCAATACATTATATTCCTTTTTATGATCCTCTATTATAATCCTTTAATTTAAATCCTTTTTATCCTGTTACCTTATACTCAATTTTCTCCGTATCTAGTGTATTTCCGGGAAAAATCAAAGTGTTCGGAATTGGATTTTGACGATCTTTACATACACTCATATACCATATAGAGTACTAATAAAATCTCAGAATATCCATAATAGAACCCCTACATAGTGTGGCATGAAAAGTTTTCTCATTCAGCTAAAACACTATTCACAAGGGTTACAAAAAAGTTGAAAATTTTGGGGTTATTACAGTAAATCAATAAAACCCGTATTTTCGATTAACGGGAGCTTTTTATTAAACTATCCCAATTATCACCTCGTAGTACGTGTAACCAGGCGCTGAGACCAAGACCGTAGTACAAATTGTACTGATTTGGATAATTATCCCGAAAACCGATACCGTTTGGATCAGTTTTTATAAATAAACGTACCGTTTTATATCCGGAATGATCCAACGGGATACTAATTCTCCGTAATTATAAATAGCCTTTTACCGTATTTTATTTCGTATCAAAATCATTAGCAGATAGTTAATTATATAATTTTCAGAGAAAAGCCCTAATTTTCTAAAATTGTTCTAAGAATCAAACAGCAAAACGAAGGCGTTACCGATCTCTGTTTTCAAAGCTTGAGTAACCAAAACGAAGGATTTGAAGTGTTCTATCAGATTCTGAGCATTGTTTCACTGCAGAAATCAAGGTTATTTTTCTAAAAATTTATTTATTTTCGAATTTATTTTATTAAAAATATGAATTTTTGTTCGGATGATTGTTTGTATGATTTGATGATTGCATATTGTAGAGCTTGTTTTCCTGATGATTTTCATATGTTATACGTCTGATTTGGAGTTCAATAACATGTTCAAATTTGAGTTTGATTTTCGAATTTCAAAATTAGGGTTTATAACCCGTATGAATGTTCTTAATTGAAATTTGGGGGTTTCTTATTCTGTGATAGATTGATGTTGTGTTATAGTGGGCTGTGTTCCCTGTAAAATTTGCAATCCAGACGTATAAATTTCATGAATCAACGAGGTCTGTAGAGAAGGGAGTTGTGTTTTGAATATTTCCGAAGTTCGCCGGAAACTGGCAAACTTCACGGCCAAATTCCGGCCAACTCAGGGATTGTTAGATCGATTTGATTGCATGGTTATGTTCCTGGTAATCCGTAGATGTGATCTGGAGCTTGTGGCAAGGTGAGGAGGCCGGAATCGTGTTCTCCAGCCACCCCTGTGTCTTCCGGCGACTGGACTACAAAATTGCAGTTTAGTCCCTGTAGTTTTGTAGATGATGAAGTTTAGTCCCTGAAGTTTACAGACTTTGCAAAAATTGGATTCCTGTTTTAAATGTTTAAAAATCATATTTCCTATTTATTTTTATTATGAAAATCCGTTTTTAATTTCTGAAAATTCTAAAAATTATTATTTTAATTCCGAAAATTATTTTTAATTCACATATAAATCTGAATTAATTAGTTAATTAATTTCAGTTAATTTTTAATTGATTAATTAGTCAATTAATTCGAAAATTAATTGATTAATTGATTTAATTAATTATTAATTGATTTTTAATTAATTATTTAGTTAGATTTAATTATTTAAAAATGATTTAAAAATTTCGAAAAATAGTTTCGAGCTTTAAAATATTATTCAAAATTATTTCCAAGGCTCGATAATTATTCTAAAATTGTTTCGGAGCCAGAATTGGCCAACCGAACCCTGTTTATTATTCCGAAATTGATCCAACGACCCGTTTTAATTCCGAAAAATGTTTTAAAAATCATTTTAAATACCAGAAAACCTATTTATGACTCGAAATGTCTTTATAAATGATATGTCATTGATTACGTGATGTATTATGTGTAACTTGTTGATTGACTGTCGGTTTATATATTCGATGATTACTGTTTATGGCATAACTTTCAATTCGTTAATCGGATTTGGGTGAAACGAAGGGTAGATAGAAGTATGTGTTGAACAGAATCGTATGAGTGGAATATTGATAGATATTTATGATGCCTAGCAGAGTAAGCAAGGCGTAAGAAAGAGAAGCAAGTGATCAGAAAATAGAATTGACATGTAGAAAATACAGCAAGTGAGCAGAAATTAGAAGCGAGGCATAGAAGAAACAGATGAATGGTGGTTGAATAGAGTCGTAGACAAGTACAAGTGAGGTTGGAATCAATTATGATAAGGCAAGTACTTCTAAACCTTTCTCGAGATTTATTGCAAATATTTCTAAATTCTCTTATGACCTATTGTTAATATTCAAAATAGCTCTCTTTTATATTGGAAATACTTTGAATCCTCCAGCCTTGAACCTGAGCCGCATCATTTGATCTTTGAGCCATAAGCCTTATTCTTTGTGAACCATTTCTTGTGGATTTACCAAATATTAAACCACACAAATACGATACTACTCCACAAATATATATCCATCATATACCAAACACTGGAACAAAATTGTTTATATATACAAAAAATTTTATACTTAACCATACCTTGTGATATCAAAGCACTAAAACTTTGGAAAAACACTATTTATCTAATACCCGATTATCCTACCGGCTGGAGGCCACTTCTTTTATGTATTTTGACATACCCTTTTGGTAACTATGAACTTTTACCATGCTCTTGTACAAATGTTTTATGGTTATTGATTATGATCTGGTTTTATTGAACTCTATTGTTTATCATATTGAAATGCTTTAGAATTTGATAGTTTTCTTTGTATGGACCAGATTCGTGGTCAGACCATATCGATGGTCAAGTTAGGCCAATGTGTGCCTTGGATCCAGTAGTTAGAGCAGTGATGTGTGCTTTACTCGGGGTTAGTGCGTGACTGATCAGCAGCCTAACCTTGGTTTAAAAACTTAAAATGAATAATCCAATTATATTGGTTGTTTAACAAGAAACTTGATTCCTTTGAATCATCTCATTTATTATTGT
This sequence comes from Apium graveolens, assembly GCF_009905375.1. Classification (NCBI taxonomy): domain Eukaryota; kingdom Viridiplantae; phylum Streptophyta; class Magnoliopsida; order Apiales; family Apiaceae; genus Apium; species Apium graveolens. The sequence continues at coordinate 174,335,449 of NC_133654.1, forward strand.
CTAACCTCAGTTATTGATAATATGACTTGCTGAGCTAGTTAGCTCACTCTTACGAATTTTTTTATATATTCTACAGTTAAGAAGGATACGGTTGATAGCAAGGTTTCCCAGTTCAATGTTCGAGCTAGGATTCCAGATTATGATTGATCGAGCTAGCAGGAGCTTATGGCAGTAGTGAGATAGCAAGGTTGTAAGAATGATTTTATTATCAATTGTAAGTTAAATTAGTTGGGATTTGGTACGATGTAATAATTAAGGTTGTGGCTTGTTTTCATACTTTAACCTGTTACGATCCGTGGTTTTGTGAAGCAGGGTCATTATAAATAATATTTCTTTTACAGGTTGATATATTGTGTTTGTGTTGTGGACCCCAAACTTCTGACCCAGGTTTGGAGGGCGCCACAATATGATGTTAGCGAGAGACTATTAAGGAAAGATTGATATTATACGTTAAAGTTATAAAAAATTATGAGGTTGAGAGATTAACCTGAGAAAATGAAAGTTATATACTGGAAAAGTATTAGTATTATTCCTTAGCGTGATTCTGAGGACAGAATCCTTTTAAGGGGGGAAGGATGTAACATCCGGGAAATATCGTGTAATTATTTGTATCAATATATGATTATTATGTGAATATTATATGAATTTCTGGTGAATTATTTGATGTTTGATAATAATATTTGGATGCTTGTATGTAATAAAATGTGAGTATGTTAATTTTAATATGTCCAGAATAAAATATAGATAATTAAGGTATTTTTCTGGTAATTTTTGGAGTATTTAATGATTTTAGAATGAATTATGAATTATTAATTATTTTCTGAATAATTACAGAATTATTCTATAAAGCCGGGAATCGTCCGACTTCAACCGTTTTTACGTTTTTACAATCCGAAACTGTTCCGAAAACTCCTTCCTAACCTAATTTGGTAATTCCGGACATTTTCCGTGTTTTGACCTTTTCGATCCGGATTACGGTTTGACCCGTGCGTGGCCCGGCGCAAAATTTTCGATACGATAATCATTTCGATAAATCAACAAAACCCGTATTCTCAAAAGACGGGATATTATTACGTTATATTCGTATAAAGTATTTTATAAAAAGCCCGGTTGGGATAATTATCCAAAACTGTTATCAAATCAGATCATTATTGCAGTTACTTAGCGGCTAAGCAACTAATTTAATGATCCAAAACGATCCAGAACGAACCAATATTCCATACATATAAATAGCATATTTCTTATTTCATTTTATTCGTTTATTCATTTATAACCAGTAAAGATATAGTAATTACAGAGAAAAAAACCCTAAAAATGATACGTTCCTGAGAATCAAACACACGAACGAAGGCGTTATCGAACTCCGATTCGGGCGTGCAGCATATCAAAACGAAGTTCTCGAAATCTTCTTTCATAATCAATCATCCGTTTTTATGCAGAAATCATGGTAATTTTCTTATTTATTTAATTATATTCGAATTATTTGATGATTAAATTATGAAAATTTGTTCTTGATGTTATTGATGTGATTTGATGCTTCCATCGTGTAGATAATATTCATCTGGTCAATTTGGTATATTATACTTCAAAAATAGAGCTCAGTATCATGTAGAAATTAAGGTTTGATTCTCAGAAAATTCTTCGAATATGTGTTCTTGGTGTTCTTGAATAGTTCTGTGAATCAAAACCAAATTTGAGGGTGATGCAGACTTCAGAATTCAAAGTATGAGTAACCAAAATGTTCAGATTTTTATGCTCTTTTTGTTTATGCCATCAAATCAGTCAAACGATGAGTAAATCTTATTTTGAAATTTTAGGTTCTTATTCGGATTTAGGGGTTTTTAATTTGCTGATTGTTTGCTTATTTTGATGTTGTGTATGGATTTATTTTTCAATTTGTGATCGATTCGTGTATAAATTGTGATTAGTTATGTTCAGAATTAAGGTGGTCGGGTTTTCGCCGGTTTTTCTTCGGGTTTGATCGGAATCGAAGCTTCAATGATTGTTTGATGTAATTTTTATGTTATCGGGACTTCTGAAGGGTCATTGAATTGATCGGGAGTGAAAATCAGAGGGAAACGACTCATTTTGGCCCTCAACGGAGCCTCGTCGGAACTCCGGCAGTGGCCGGAATCTGCAGTTGGCCGGCGGGTCGGGCGGTGTTCTTCACCGACCCGGTTGCTGACCCGTTTGGTCTCAATTAGAACCCGGTTTCGATCCTCTGGAATCCAGTTGCAATTTATGAAAATTGTTTCTGGGTTATTTTATTTAGAAATCATTTTAAAATTCTATTTTTATTTACAAAAAAATTCATAATTAATTCTAGAAAATTAGTTTTAAATTCATACAATTATTTTAATTATTTATTTATTCACAAGTAAATAATTATTTTATTAATTAATTTTAATTAGTTTTCAATTATTTTAATTAATCGATTAATTTATCATTAATTGATTAATTATTAATTAATTTTAATTGATTTAATAATTAGATTTAATTATTTAAAATTAATTTAAAAAAAATTCTGAAATATAGTTTAGAGCTTTAAAATATTATTTTAAATTATTTTCAAGACTCGATAATTATTATAAATTATTTTAAAGTCATTTTTAGGTATTCGAGCCCTATTATTTAATTATTAAATGATTCGGAGACCAATTTAATTCCGAAAAATGTTCAAAAATTCATAATAAATCAACCGTTCATCCGTTTAATACGAAACGAACGCCTCTAGACTCTAAAAAATCTGTTTGCTTCTATTAAAAGTATTGCCGAGACCTAAATTCCTTTATGTCTAAAGGACGTTTGTTTTATGGATCCTTCTGAGTCGGTTATTGATCAATAAAATATTCTTTTTGACCCCATTTCAATTCTAAATGTATTAAGACCTATCTTTTGTCGATTCAACTTATGTGCTACATGAATTACGTGATTATGTGTTATATGATTACATGCCTTATGTGTACGTATTATGTGAATAATGAGTCAACGTGTCTTTTAAACATTATCTGATTGAGATGTGATCTTTATCTGTTATTATCGGGCGGGTAGACGATAGGTATAGATGTATAAACTAGACAATTATATATTGTCGGTTCATTAAATAGTATTATTTGTGATAGATGCACATAGTGCGAGACGTTCAAAGCCAGATAGAGATTGTAGAAGGTAAAGCCTGATTGCGTGTAGATTTGAAACGAGTGGATTCAGAATAAAGGTAAACCTAAGAGGGTAAATGATAAGAAAGGTCAAGTAGCCGTCAAGGGTAGTACAGATGCGACAGGACTGAGTGATATGGCTGCTAGTTAAAGATCAGAGGGATTCTCAATTGAGGCAAGTATTCCTAACCTTTCTCCTTAAATACTGCAAATATTTATTCGCTCCTATTCTCAATTCAGAATAGTTAACTGTTTTATATTTTGCTGCAATTACTCTTATTATGCCAGTTCTTTCCATTATTGTTCTTATAATTCGATTGCTCTCTTAAGCAAATACCTATTGTCCCGGGTTATTTGCGAACCCTGAATAGGGATATTTTGAAATCATAGTGGTTTGACATCAAAATACTCTATGGACTGGATGGTTACGATACGGGACGGGTATAACCCGAACCCTTGATTATTAGGCCATAGTTGCCTGGGTACCCCATATGTTGGTTGGGTCTATGCAGTTGGGTATAGATCCGCATTGTATCCTGACTGATCAGCAGGTTATAGTGCATATGTTGGTTCTTGTGTCCAGTCTAATTTATTATTGATCGTCATTAACGGTATTCCTTTCCGAATAGTTCATAATTACAAACTAACACAAAGATTTAATTCAAGAGGACGAAATATTGAAACGATTACTGTCCTTTTACGGAAAAATGTGATTTATGATTAAAGGCCAATGAGGGCCAATATTTTGTTCGCTCAACTATTTAAATATGTAAAGTCGTTTTTAAAATCATACAACAATCGTTTCCAGGAATTTTCTGATCTGATATCTGGAAACCATTTATGATACTTGCTGGGCATTTTTGGCTCACTCTTGCTTTGTGAACTCTTATTTCTTTCAGTATCAATGAGGGCAAAGTGAATAGCTTTTAATAGACAGCAAAAGTGGTGAGATTCCAGTTGAAGAAATTGAAGATGTCAGAGTGATCAGTACAAGGAAATTAGTAATGAGGTAATGAAATTGTATCTAGACAATGTAAATTTTAGAAGATTAGATTCTTGTTTCATACTATAACCTGTAAGCGATCCTGATTATGAGGGGTTTCTGTATATTTATTTTAATATACAGGTTTTTACGATCATTTTAAATTGTGTAGTGACACCCAATCCTGACCCCGTATTTGGGGGCGTTACAAAAATACTTCAGATTTGGCTTCTTTTTTTTCACCATCTCATATGGTGTCTTTCCTTGCTTGTTAATGAGTGTTGCATTCTGAGTAAAATAAGCAGTCTGCACAGCTTCAGCCCAGAAATAGGTTGGAAGCTTTGCTTCATCAAGTATTGTACGTGCAGCTTCAATGAGAGTTCTATTCTTTCTTTCAACAACTCCATTTTGTTGTGGAGTTCCAGGACCAGAAAATTCCTGTTTGATTCCTTGGTTTTTGCAGAACTCTTCCATTATCAAATTCTTGAACTCAGTACCATTATCACTCCTTATTATTTTCACAGAATCTTTGACCAATTTATCCAGTTGCCTGACATGATCAATCAAGATAGATGCAGTTTCACTTTTTATGTGCAAGAAATACATCCATGTGTATCTGGTGAACTCATCCACTATGACCATAGCATATCTCTTCTTTGCAATAGACATGAAATTTACTGGACCAAATAGATCAATATGTAGAAGGTGATAAGGCTCAAGAATTGATAATTCAGTCTTGCTCTTGAATGAGGATTTCCTTTGTTTAGCCTTCTGACAATAATCACAAAGGCCATCAGGAGCAAATACTGACTTTGGCAGTCCTCTCACAAGATCTTTCTTGACTAGTTCATTTATATTGTTGAAATTTAAATGAGAGAGTTTCTTGTGCCAATTCCAGCTTTCTTCAATTGATGTTCTACTCATCAGACAGATTGCAGAACCATCAGTACTTGTTAAAAGCTTGGCTTCATAAATGTTACCACGCCTGAATCCTTTCAGAACAACTTTGCATGTAGATTTACTTACAACTTCACAGTGTTCTTCAAAGAAATCCACCTGATAACCTCTGTCACAGATTGGATTGACACTCAGCAGATTGTGTTTAAGTCCTGAGACCAGAGCTACTTCCTTAATGATGACATTCCCAAGATCGATATTGCCATATCCCAATATTTTTCCAATGTTGCCATCTCCATAAGAAACACTTGGGCCAGCCTTCTCCACAAAGTCTGATAGCAGGGCTTTATTTCCAGTCATATGTCCTGAACATCCATTGTCCAGAACTAGGATGTTTTTCCTGTTGCCCTGCAATCACAAAGACCACTAATGATTAGTTTTAAGGACCCAGACATGCTTGGATCCATTGGCCTTATTAAATCTGTTAACATTTGCATCGGATTTAGCATCAGAGTTTATGTTGATATTTTTCTTATCAGAATTTACACTATCAGACTTTGAATCAGAACTTACACTAGAAGGAACAATGGTAACTTTCTTTAAAGAAGGTTTTATTTGATAATAATTATAGTACAAACTATGATATTCCTTACAAGTATAAATGGAATGTCATAAACTACCACAATGAAAACAAGGATTTTGTGGCTTATATCTAACAGACTGACTCTTAACTCCTGACTTTGAAGGTAAGGAGTTTATATTCTTATTCTTCCTGCGAAAAGAAGCCAGATGGTTAGAACTTCCACAGTTATGACATGTTTTTCTTGGAGCATCAGGAACAGGCTTATAATCATTGCTTTTATTCACACCTTCCTTTCCATTCCTATTTTTCCTAGGTCATTTTACCTTGTTTGCATTCTTAACATCTTTCAGCTTATGCTTAAGCTGCTTCTTTGTCATTAAGCCTACGTTTACTTCAGTTGTCTTTTCCTGTTTTAGTTTGTCAGAAGTTAATTCCTTCTTAACTTCTGATTTCTCAGTATCAGACTTTACAGCTACAAACTTAACAGGTTTTAACTTTGGCTTTTGTTTAACAACTACAGGCTTAATATCTACAGTTCCTTTATCATTCTTATCCTCTCCATAACCTAAGCCCTCTTTCCAGTTTTCACTACTTAACAAATTCTGAGTTGTTCTGCCAGAGTTAGTCCAAGTCCTGATAATCTCTCTTTCCTTTTCTAACTCAGCTTTTAGAGATTCATTCATTTTAAACACTTCATCCCTAACATAGAAAGCATCATCTCTATCTTTCTGAGTTTGATGAAACATGACTAACTCTTTTTCTAAATAATCATTCCTCTTTTTGCAAGCAATATTTTCAGAAGTTAATCTTTCACATGTTAAAGTTTGATCTCTATAACTAATGAACATGGTTTTAAGATATCTTCTCAACTCATTAATATCATCAGTATGAAAGGCATAAGTAGTTTGAGGTACCTTTAACCCAGCAGCTTCAGAACTGCTTTCAACACTTGTCGTATCAGCATTTGCCATCAGGGCATAATTCTCCTCACTTTCAGAATCTGAGGTGTCTGTCCAGCTTTTCTTCTTTCTGACAAGAGCCTTGCCTTTATCACTCTTCACTTTCTTGCAATCAGGAGATATGTGGCCTTTTTCACCACAGTTGTAGCATTTGACATTTGTATAATCTCCTCTGTCAGACTTTCCTCCTCTGCCCTCAGATTTTCTGAAATTCTTCTTATCAGAACTTGCGCCTTTCCTGGAAAACTTCTTTCCCTTCCTGAACTTCCTGTATGCAATCTTTGTGATTCCTTTCACCATAAGAGCACACAGCTTCATCATCTCTTCATCAGCATCCGTCTCAGGCAAGCTTTCAGATTCTGAGTCATCATCACTTTCAGAACTTGATGACTCAGTATCAGACTTTGTGAAGAGAGCTTTACCCTTGTCTTTCTTTGAGGTAGCTGCCTTGGGGGATTCTTCTTCAGCCTTAAAAGCAACTGTCCTTGACTTTCCTCCTTTCCTCTTGCTTCTTTGTTCCATCTCAAGTTCATGAGTCTTGAGCATTCCATAAATTTCATCAAGAGTTGTTTCATCAAGATTATAGTTGTCTCTTATTGTTGTTGCCTTCAAATCCCAGCATTCAAGAAGAGCTAACAGGAATTTAAGGTTTGAATCTTCAAGATCATACTCCTTATCAACCAGTGACAAATCATTCAAGAGTTTGACAAATCTATCATATAAATCAGTCAATGACTCATTAGCCTTTGAGTCAAAGTGTTCATACTCTTGAGTGAGTATTGTCTTCCTGTTCTTCTTAATCGTATCCGTTCCCTGACATCTTGTTTCCAAGGCATCCCATATCTCCTTTGCAGTCTTGTAGTTTATTACCCTGTTTGACATTACATTATCAATAGCACTATGCAGTAAGTGTCGTACCTTAGCATCCTTAGCAATTGATGCGATATCTTCAGCAGTGTAATCACTCTTTTCCTTTGGTACAGACTTTGCTGCTTCACCTGCAACTGCAACTACGAGCTTGGTTGGTTTGTGAGGCCCTTCCTTGATTCTATCAAGATATTCTAGATCTGTAGCTTCCAGAAACATGGTCATCCTCACCTTCCATATGGGATATTCAGATGGTCTCAATATGGGAACTCTAATAGTCTCATATCGGCTTTGAATTTGTGTCTTTGGAGGTTCTTCAGCTTTGGTGGGCTTAGTTGGAGTTTCTGCTTCAGACATGAATGTGTTTGGATCTTAAACTGTTTGTGTGTTAATAGATAGGCTCTGATACCACTTGTTAGGTCACACACACACTGTAGAGGGGGGTGAATACAGTGTATAACACAATCAAATCGAACTCTAATAACTCAAGTAACAGAAAACAAACTTTATTCAAAACAATAAACTCTGTTACAGTATGGAACTGTTCTCTCTCAGTGATGAACAAATATCACGAGAGCTGCTAGGGTTACAATGAATAATCTTCTCGATTGTGGTAACACTTATAGTGTAAACCCTATGTCTGTGTTTATATACTACACAGTTACAAGATAATCGCTAATTGATATGGAATATAATTCTGCTTCCTAAAATATATCAATCAGATATCTTTTCTTCCAAGTATTCTATTCTTCATAGAATTCCTTCTTCATGCATATCTCTTCTTATGTTTGTCTCGATCTTCTCTTCCTGTGAATCAGTTGCCTTCCTTATCTGAACATTTCCTTTAAGTCCTGATATTATCTTCTGATCTGAACCTTAAGTACTGATGACTTAAGTTCTGACTTCAGTATAAGTGCTGATTTCAGTTAAGTATTGATTTGTCCTGTTTAAGTAAGATCTGTAAACTAAACATAAATCACATTAGTCATGACATTATCAAATATATCTAACAGTTTACTTTGTCTTGAAGTAACTAGGTACAAGAAAACTACGTATAACCAGGTAAACTGCAACAAGGAAACTCATGTGAAAAGAAATATAATTTAATTTACTTACTGATTCAGGATGGTTGACTGTAAATCAAATTGCAACTGATGCCCCAAGGTTTTGCCCAACTAGAATTAAAGGCCTTTTGATTCCGAAACTGTAAAACAGAAATGGTCCAATGTTGTCTAGATGATTTGTGGGCTTTATTAAGACATCATATCACTGTGTATATCAATTTAAATTAAATATATACTAATACATAAGTAAGTACATAAAACTTGACAAGACAAACCTAAATCCCCAACCAAGAATATCGACCTCTCATATTTTCAAATTAGCAACCCCAGGTAATGAAAAAGCGTACCTCCACTCTACCCAAGAGCTGTGTGTAGAGCTGTTGAACATGAACTAATAAACTAGCTAGTAACAATGATACATAACATGTCAAAACCATGCAAAAGAACTAATAGCTTTTACTTCGCATGTACAAAGGCTTCACATAACTACTCAAAATAGGGTTGTTTATGTTAAAAATATTAACTATTACAACAACATAGAGGCAATTATATAACATATTTAGTAAGTCAAGGCCAAGATAACAATTAACGAAAAAAAAACATGTAGGTAAATAGCATGCATATCAGTAATTGTACGAACAAAGAAAAAAAAGGAAAACGTATCAGTAACCATAACTTAAACACAGTGAATAGTAACAGAAAAACAGTGGTAGCCAACAGGTACAATGCAACAAGAAAATAATCAGCTGAGTCGTCAGGCTTTGCTCGAAGCCCTGACTGCTCTTGAAGAGATAATTTCCCCCACCTGCTGCGTTGGGATGCTTGCAATGTCTCCTTCAGGATAAAAAAGCTCCGGACTTGATGTTCACAGCAACCAGATACCAAAACTATAATGCATTTGGGAACTGTGCAACCAGATAGATAAAAGTGCAGCAATTTGCACCATGTTATGCCATAAAATCTTTATGGATATTTTATTAGAATTTTGAGGAAAAGGTCGGGATCATCATTAAGGAAAAAGAAGGACAAGCTTCGGAGAAGGCGTCTTCGGAGCCCTGGGCACGTCCTATACAGCGTTAACGCACTCTATACAGGGCTAGCCCAGTATGGTGGTCATTTGCGATGACTATCAATGATGAGGAGTTGCGATGATAATTGATGAAGTTCTACACAATGGTTTACAAAGGTCATTATAACAGAAGCTTACAACAGTCAACAATCATAATAAAGGAGGCGTGTGATGATCGCTACGATGACAATATTACGATGACCGCTACGACAAGGAACTTACGATAGCCGCTAAATTAGAAGGTGAGGCTGAAGAACAAGTATTGACGAAGGAGTCCATAAAAGGTGTTTTAATATAAATGAGAAAGAATAAATCTATCAAGATTTAAGAAGCAAGGAATGATCCGGGATCCGGGAAAATGTCCCCGGACCTTTAGGGCACACCCCGTGCTATAAACCGGAACGGGGTGGCCGCTCTGCAATGAAAGTTGAATAACCATTAAGGATTAGCAAGGAAGTTTTTCCCACCACTAAACTGGGAGGTGAACAAAACATAAGAAGTACACAAGTGAAGAAGAGGAGCCCCAAAGGAGCTCTCCCATGCCTAGGGCGCGCCCTAAGCATTCAGAAAAGCTTTCGGAGGACTCCTAAAGCAAAATAGTGTTCGAGTTATAATAGGAAGTTGGTTCGACAACTCCTACTGGACCACGAAATGAGAAGCCAAATCCATCTAGGTTTCTTGTTCTCCAAGAACTACGTAGGGCTTGATTCTCTTTAAAAGGAGGTACTTAGGCATATTGTTAGGGGTTGGAAGAGAGAATTCTATACGCCACCACCAAACATCCTTGCGATCTCAGCCCCCGATTCATTAGAATTACCATACTTCGATGATTTTTACGGCGAAGGACCATCGCTTCAGATCTTGATTCTGGCCGCGAACCTCAAATATTTTTTAACCAAATTCCTACATTAACAAATTGGCGCTAGAAAGAGGGGCTTGAATTAAATCGAACCTTAGGAGGATAAGATGTCCAATAATGGTGGAAACTTGCACGACAATGGCTACAGTTCTAATGAATATGGATGGGAGGTTGTTACGGACTTCCTGACAATAAAGGCAACGGTTCTCATTATGTTCAAAGGAAGGAAACTAAGGCCATGTTTCATGGACTTGTGCAGGATGAAGATTATAAAAGAGATTTTAAATGAAGGAAACCCCTGCAAATTGCCTTAACAAGGATATCCGAGGCCCAGATCACTTTCAATAATTTTTAAAAGAGTTTAATGATTGGACATGTTTGTATATCTAGAACGTGTCCTCTATATAACATTTAAGGTTCTATTTTACTCGAAATTTTGCAGGTGGAGAATCTCATATAGGATCATAAAGATAATCAAACGCTGCACTCTACTAAGGGGTGGTACACTTTCAAAGGAAAATCCAATTCTACTACTTGAAGATCCGGAAGAAGCGAGAAGGATTTTATCATTTAAAAAATTGCTTGAACAAACCTTTTGAATGATGAATACCCTTGTCGAGCTATGATTCTCCTTTAACAGAGGAAGCTCTCTCCAACGGTAAATGCCTTTGTCGAGGTTTGACGCTCCTCTAACAGAGAAAGCTCTCTCCAATGGTAATTGTCCTTGTCAAAATAGACGCTTCTTTTACAAAGGATGTTCACTCTGAGGATGAAGCCACGTCAAGATCAAAGAAGTTTTGATTGCGTAGAAAGAGGATAAGAATGTTAGAAGATTGATCACCCACATGTTTGAGCTATAATAGGAAGTTGGTTCGACAATTCCTATTGGGTGATGAAGACTTCCAGAAGTATGCCTGATTTTGAAAAACTTTGGAGTAATTCGGCACCTTGCACTCACAAGCTAAGGATGCGTCTGATACTTGAGGTGAACCGTAGTTATACCTGCGTTCGTAATCAAAGGAAACAGCTGGTAGCAGAATATTATCCTTAGCCAAAGAGGTGCATTATCCGTAATATCCTATGATTATGGACGAGCCTTGGGCCTTTGCGGTTCAATCTCATAGTTGTACAATTCTAAATCTAGAAGACGACCTTACCATATGGTAGATTGTATTCAATTATAAACAACGGGAAGAAGAGATATGAACGCCACTTTTAAAAGTATTGCTCTATGAAGGAGACTATCGGTGACAGATCTAAAAGAATTTAAGAAGTCCCAAATTGGCCATTCCCCTAACCGGGGAAGGCTCTAGACGCGCCCTGAAGTGGCGAAGTAAGTAAGAGACGACATTTTGGTAGTAAAAATTGGCATTTGAGCGATGAATATCCACTGTGTGTCCATTAGCAATGGAAGTTCCTGTCAACACCCTCCATTATTTATTTCCGTGACAAGTGTCATCACTATGGAGAAGCGGTATGGCTTCCGCTCTCTTTGCAATTGTATTCAACTTCTATAAGGAATAAAATAGTGTGATAAAAAACAAGGAATCAACGCAAGATCTTGAAGTCGAATAGATGGAAGAGAAGCTTGATCCTAGTTTGTGCATACCGTTTGGTTTACATAACGCTGAAGCTATGAATGAGAAATGGGGAGTCCTCATATAAGGCGCAGCTTCGGCCCCTTACTTGCTTACATATATTATAGTTGATTCAAGTAGGGCTTAGCCTGAATGTTAGGCTGGTAGCAATAAAATTCCTTTTATTCTAGGGGATAGTGCATATTCTACAGCGCATTAAGCTAAAGTGTATTGCGCATCATTGATGAAATTTTAAAATTTTATATTTCAAGACATGAAGATCAATTCTCGTCGTTATGGGAAAATAAAAAAAAGTTGCATGAAAGTCAAAGATAGTTTTCGAACACACAAATAAGAGTAACATCGTTCAAGCAAACTAGAAGATGCAAAGTTTTTCAACAAAATTATACGCTTCCACTACAAGAAAAAGATTAATAGACATCACACATTAGACACCGTCCAGTTATGCCACTGATGTCTAATGTTTAATAGACATCATCCCGCGTAAATGTGATGTCTTTCTATTTTTATGACATCGTTTATTTTAAAACCGATGTCTTAAATTTCATAAAAAAATTGAATGCGCGGCAACCCCAATTCTTTTCCCCCTTAGCCAAAATATTCCCTCTTTACCCAAATTTTACTCCCTCCAATAATCATTTTATTCCCCTCTTTCATCTAACACTCAGAAGAATAAAAAACTAAAAAGCCTCTCTCCCTCTCTTAATAATTCTCTCTCGATCCCTGTCACCATCGACTCTCTCTCTCAACCTCTCCCTCTCTCTAATCCCTCTTATTGTCAACGAGCTGCTTACCATTGTCTCACCATCATCTCTCGGCTCAACTCTTTTTACTCTCATCATTTTTCTTGAATTATCTCTCCCCGGCTTTCATTTTAGAAACTGAAATTGGTACTCAGCTCTCTCTACTCTCATATTCTAATCATCAAAACCCAAGCTTGAAAACCTTAATTTCTCAAATTGTATTTTTTTTAATTGAAACCCTAGTTTTTTAAAATTGGGGCCGGGTTTTATAAAATTGAACCCTTATTTGTTATAACGAGCGCTGTATGATTTTTAAGTTACTAACTATTTTGAATTTGTGAAGAGCACGTGTATAGAAGTCTTTTTTAGGTATTTATGTAACTCACTCACATGTAATGCAATCCTAGTGTCTGCTATTAATTTCCTAATTTTTTCAACTTGCTTGCTTTTAACAGTTCTTGTAATATTTGATGTTGTTATAAATTGTTTTCTGCATCTGTGCTGCTTTGTTTTTTGTGTTTTAACAATTTAATTGATTCAATTTTGTTAAAGTTTTGAGCTTTTGTTTGTATATGGCTTCATTGATAGGGTTTTAAAGATCTTATCTTTCGGTTGATTTGTGGAATTGGTATGTTTAGACTTGTGTAAGAGGTAGGCAGCTGTGAAATTAAACTTCTTGTTTGCAAATTTGTTTATGTTTGGTTATTTTTCGTATCTAAAAATATGCTTATCTTGGTTCTTGGATTATGGATATGTAGGTTTTAGTTCATCTTGGATTTGGAGGAGTTTAGATTGAAAAGATTAATATTGAAGTGAAGGATTAAGTGATAGAAGATGGATGGTAACCGTAAGACTATTGTTTGGTTTAGGAGGGATCTTAGGATTGATCACAATCCTGTCTTGGTTGATTGTGCTAGAGATGGTTCTGTTCTGCATGTGTTTATATGGTTTCCCCAAGAAGAAGGGCAATTTTACCTGGAACAAGTTTCAAGGTGGTGGCTTAAGCAGTCTCTTGTACATCTGCAACAATCCATGGAGTCTCTTCTTACTAAACCTTTCATAATCAAAGCACAAAGTACTTTTAAAGCTCTATTGGATTGCATCGGTGCTGTCGGGGCAACAAAAATAGAATGTAATCATCTTTATGGTATGGTTGGTCCTCCTTCTCCTATTATGTTTTCCTTTAATTGGATGCATGACTTGGTTTCTCTTTAAAGCACTAATAAAGGTTTAGTGTATGATAATTCCAGGGTCTAGGGAGATAAGTTAATTTTTTATAAATTAAACTACCAATCAATCATATTGTCACAAGTCATTTCTCTATTAATAACTTTTTATACGTTTCAAAATACTTAGAAATCAAAAGAAGCCTTCAGGAAGCTCTGGCTTTTTGATAATATTATTATTTACAACCACTTCGAAGACAAACATATTAACATGATCTAGTATTATTATTTAAAATACTCATGTACTGGAGCAAATGATATTATATTACCTATGGATATGCTTCATGCATCTTTCTCCGGGCATTAAATTACCTACTTAATGTAAAGTTAATTTTTTTGCCAATATTGTGAATCTTTAACGCATCAGTTCTCCAGTACCAGAATTAGAAACTTGTTCAACAGTTAGACGTGCAGAAGCATGAGTTGCACAATCTTGAAGGCAGAATAAGAGAACTTAAGGACAAACAGTCCTCATATAAGGAGATATTAATCACAGTGAACCAACTATGGAATCAGGTTGCTTTATCTTTTGCATGTCTCATTATTTTGCTGTCACTATATAATTTATGTTATTATTATTTTAACTATTTTCCTTTCTCTTCTGATGTAGTTGGTTGATGATTTGATTTTTCTTGGCTCACGTGCTGGGGCAGGAAAAAGTACGATACAGATGTTGGATCGTGCAAACCGTGTTAGAGGTCTTTAACGATATTAGTTTACTTTGCGTGATACTGGTGATCCCCATAAATGCATTGATTAATTGTATCTTATCTGTAATTTAGGTTCAGTTCCTTCATGTCCTGCAAAAGAGATGTTTCTTTTTAGATTATTAAAATTGAGTTGTGGAAGCGATGGTCTCTATATGTTAGAGAAGCACTTGCTTCTCGTCATTCTGCAACTCTAGAAATGATGAAATTACTGAAAGATACTACTGAGGCACAAAGAGACAAAGATGAAAGCATAAGGAAGGTTTTGCATGGGAAGCCATCCGGAGAAGGTCGAGAAACTTGTCTATAATTAAGTAATACTATATATAAACATCACTTATTATTATTATTCGCTAGATTATGGAACTCCTCTTGTTGCTTTTCGACTATCTGCTAAAGCTAGTCCAGTACTTGTGATAAATACATATAGGATGTACTTTATTTTCCAGAAAGCACATGAAAAATATACTAATAACAGTTAGACAAAGTATTGACTATTTATATATGTAAGCCACACTTTTATAAACAGCTGCTTAAATCACTGGAAAAGTACTTTCTACTGTCAGGACTAAAATTAAGTCGGTATACATTCTGCTGTTTCTTATATCAATGTTAGATATTGTTATTTTTCATAACCATTTAGAATTGACAATGAGCTTTGTTACAATCTGGAGTATGCAGATATTGTTCTGCAGTTGTCTAAGATTGACAATATGATGAAAGAGGAGGCTAATAATCTGCATGAGGTGATTTATAATTTACATTTGCTAAAATTTAAACAACATATATCATGCGCCTACCTGTCATATACAGACCAAAAGGTACGAAAAACCAAAGGTCAATTAATAGGACTCCTATATCTAGAGGTTATTGATAACCTCTGGATTATGCCTATTAGAACTATTATACAACCTCTGGATTATGCTTATTAGAACCATGTAAAATAGTTAGTTTTGTATTTTTGATGAATGTCTGACTTTGCTCAAAAGGTGAGATGGAAGAGAGCATGGCTGAACTCGAAGAAAGTAGAAGAAGACTGGTTAACTTTAAAATGCAGAAGGATTCGGCATCTGGTGTGCATAGTCTAGTTTCAAGGGCCGCAATTGGAAGTTTGTCACCAGAAAAACATGCAGATAAGTCTATGGGTTTACGTGAACTGAAAGATTCAATAAAGGAAATTTATGTTTCCTCTTACTCTTTTGTTATCGTGCAGGTTGAATCTCCCTTTCCACCTTCTGATAAAATAGACATCAACTCAGTACAGAGGGAGGTTGAAGAAATTATTCTCGATATTTATGTTAGTAGGGATGACTTAGCAAGCATATAACAATAGTTTGGTTTTGAACGATTCTGTAATAAAACTAGATACTTGATATTTATGTTGCTGAATATAAGGTTTTAGTCAGTTCATTGTTTAAATACTTTCAATGAATAAATACTGATGTCAAAAAAATAATTGTACATCACTTTTAATGAATAAATACTGATGTCAAAAAAATAATTGTACATCACTTTTAATATATTAATACTGATGTCTCAAATACAATTGTACATCAGTTTTAGTGAAGAAAAACTGATAATAAAAAAGTTGATATACATTGCTTTTTTTTTAAAAACCGATGTCAAAGACTAACATGTTCAACTCTAAAAGGAACATACACATCATTTTGTTTGGGATACAACTGATGTTTAAGTGACAACATAGACATCATCTTTTACTAAATAATTCGATGTTTAATATCAGATTTTACATCACCTAAATAAAAATATTCGATGTCTATGTGGAAAAAAACATAGCTCATTATATGTTTAATTTGTTGTAATAGGTGTAATTTATTAATTAAATTATTTATTTCTAACATTTTTTTGTAAAAAATAATGCATGGACATCACTTTTTTTGCCAGGAACGATGTCTAAGCAAGTAAAGACATCGGGTTATGACCGATGTCTAGAATAGACATCACCGACATCAACATCGGTCGTCAAATAGCATAGACATCGGTCAAAAACCGATGTCTATGGACATTTTTGTTGTAGTGTTCCTAGAGCGTGCCCGGAAGGGTATACACCCTAAGAAAAAATTCAAGAAACTTATGTTTGTATTTGATTGATCGTTATCTTGTTTCCAGTTTCTCGGAGAATTGAAACAACCTAGGAAAAATAACTTCCGGACACGCAAGGAGGGCAAGGCATTCCGGAGGAGCCTTATACTTCCCAGGGCGCACCCTATGAAGGTTTTTCCCCATGGGAGGATTTTCAGAGTTACCTAATTTTGTTTACAAGTCCATTTGTTGGTTGAGATTTGCAAGATGAAAATAATTTAAGGTAAAAACAGAAGTCGTGAAAAAGCATATGTAAAAGAAAATAAGACATAGAAGGTCTAGCAAGCACACCCCTATGTTCGGGGGGTTGAAAAAAGATAGTCCAGGAGAGGAGAACCCACAGTGAAAAAACCATCATCCTCGGGAATAACAATGTCCTCGGTCGCAACAACACTAGATGTTTCGGCTACGACTCATACCATGCTTTCTGCTGTAACAAGCATGCCTGAGGTCTGAACATACCGGTGGCCTAGTCCTAAGGCGGTCCTCCTAGCACCGATAGTGTAACGAATGGGAAATTATGCTTGTATTATATCGTAATAAAGATAAATTACGTGTTTTATTATGTCATTTATGTGTAATTAGCTATAAAACCCTAACTGCTATGTGTTATGTGTATTCCTTATCGTTAGGATATTTTCTGGGTAATCATCTGATATTTTGTTTCGTATTTAAAGCCTTTATATCAAAAGTTATATGACCTGAACTATGTTTTAATAGCTAATATTTCAAATAAAAAAATTGGCCTTATTTTTTTTAGAATGGCTTGTACCATCGCATTATTCTGAACATCAAGGTATTTTATAAATTTTCTTATTTCGCGAAAAATGATTTTTCCGGGCCCCATTGGGTGTTAAAAGCCCCACAAATCAAATTTTTATTTTTAAAAAATTATAATACTTTCATTTATACCATTTCTTTGCATTTTTGAATTATTCATAATTTTTGGGAATTTTTGGCATATATATTGTATATATTAGATATTTAAAAATTAAAAATTAATACTAAAAAATTATAAAATTAGGGACCTGATAGGGATAAATAAATTATGATTGTATAATTAAATACTGCATTAATTGTACAAGCTGTGGGCTGCTAGGCCCAATAAAAAGATATATGAAACTCAGACCAGAAAGGTTAAGCCTGATGGACCAGATCAGGCCTGATGGAATAAAAAAGGCCCAAAAGCCCTAATTATTAATTAATTTCGTAATTAATTAATAAGGGAAAAATCAGCTATTGAGAAGAGTCCCGATAAGGATATAAATCCTTATAGATTAGCCTCAAGGGGACCTAAAAGGATAAGGAATCAGCTTCCTACTTCCTAGGACTCCTAAGTCTATCCTAATTCAGAGGCTTGTCCACCAAGTCTCCTATACCAAGTCCAATTCAAGGACTCCCACATCTATATAAGGGGCCTCACCCCACAAATCAGAACTACATTTTTTGGCTTGATTCTCTAATTCACAGAGATACGTAGGCATCTCGTAAAGGCAGAATTAAGCTACGAAGTACGAGAGCAGCCATTAAAGGCCTTGAGCTCCCGAATCTTAGTATTAAATACAGCAAGTAATAACCTTAGCTTTTTATCCATAACATTTGGCGCCGTCTGTGGGAAAAACAACAACCATGGCGAGAACACGGAGAACAATTGGAGCTCTAGAGGAAGGAACACCATCAGAGACAACCCAGGTGATTTCATCAACCGTGGAGGTTCCTCCCCATTCAACTTATGCATCTACTCAGGGGGAAGCCCAGACAGGGGCAACTCAACCTCAGCCACAAGGGACAACTCCCCCGACTATTCAAGGTACGAATCCTCAAGTTCAACAAGTACATATACCTGTGAATTCTCGACCCGTCGGGTATGAATATTCAACTGTTGTTACTACTAACCCCCCTTATGGGATGCCCCTTCACCCTGAGGTTGGAGGAAGCGGATATGCTGGGCGAAGTGAAGCACGAGGGCGGTCGCCCCCCTATATACGAGGTTTGGATCCTATCCCTGAGGATCGGGAATTTTCTGGTCCATACACTAAGAGAGACTCCGAATCTTCGGATGATGAAGTGGCCCCGAGAAGGAGGCGTCCTGGAAAAGAGCCAATGGCCGATGGAAGGCAACGCCCCCAAAGCACCCCAGGGGTGAATCCCCAAGAAGTGCAGGAAAAGATCAGGGCTCATGAGGCTGAAATCCAAAGGCTGAGGCGTGATTTGGAGGCTCACCAAGCCACCAGACCCCACATACCTCCTAGGGGGAGAAATCCTCCTCCTATCATAGACCTGGATGGTCCGGTAAGAAGAAGGGCTGCTGTCCCAAGAACTGATCCAAGCAATCTCCTTCCCCTTGGAGATCCTGACGATCCAACTCCACCCTTCACAGAAGAGATAATGAATGCCCATATCTCCAGGAAATTCAAGATGCCCACTATCAAAGCCTATGATGGCACGGGAGACCCCGCTAATCATGTTAGGACATTCTCTAATGCACTATTGCTGCAACCCGTGAATGATGCTATAAAATGTCGGGCCTTCCCTCAAACCCTGTCGGGTATGGCTCAAAGATGGTACAGTCGCCTGCCCCCAAATTCTATTGGATCGTTCAGAGAATTAAGTCAGGCTTTTATTAAGCAATTCATCAGTGGAAGAGTCCATGAGAAAAGTTCAGCATCTCTTATGAGTCTTGTGCAGGGAGCTAAGGAATCCTTAAGAGATTACCTGAATCGTTTTACAAAGGAGGCTTTAAAAGTCCTAGACCTTGATGATAAGGTAGCCATGATAGCACTGCAACAAGGAACTAGGGATGAGTTTTTCAAGATGTCTTTGGCCAAACGACCCCCTGAGAGCATGTTGCAGCTCCAAGAGAGGGCAGGGAAGTATATCAAGGTTGAAGAAAGTATGAGGAAGACCGTAGTAAGTAATGAGCCCACTGGAGGCAAGAAACGAAAAACTGATTTTGAGTATATCGCTAAGGACAAATATCCTAGAACCGAACAAAACCCTGATTCAACCCCCAAGAAGGGAGGACCTGGGCAAAAGTTCACTGAATACGCTAAGCTGAATGCTCCCAGAAGTCAGATTTTGATGGAGATTGAGAAAGATAGAGATATTCGCTGGCCTAAGCCCTTGAAGGCTGATCCCGCCAAGCTAGATAAGGGCAAGTATTGCAGGTTTCACAAAGATGTTGGCCATGACACCGATGAGTGTAGGCAGTTGAAAGATGAAATTGAGTTTTTGATTCGAAAAGGAAGATTGAACAAGTATACTGGAGATGGAGGAGACAGAAATAATAATGGAAGGAAGAACTTTGAAGATCGTAGGAGGGACCAAGATGATCAGGGGCGGAATCCCCAACCTAGAGGACCAGTTATAAACACCATTTATGGAGGGTCGAGACCTCGAGGGCCTGTGATAAACACGATCTTTGGAGGTCCAACTGCTGCTGGATTGTCCAAAAATTCCAGAAAGGCATATACTAGAGAGGTTATGCATATTGTTGGAGAAGCCCCGAAGAGGGCCAGGACAGAAGTAACATTGGCTTTTGATGATTCCGACCTAGAGGGTGTGAAGTTTCCCCATGACGACCCGCTGGTCATAACGCCGATAATAGGAAATAGCCCGGTTAAGAGGGTCCTTGTGGATAATGGTGCTTCTGTGGATATCTTGCTCCACGACACCTTTCTAAGGATGGGGTATAACGACTCCCAGTTGACACCAACCGACATGCCGATATATGGATTTGCTGGAGTAGAATGTCCTGTGGAAGGGATAATTAAATTGCCAACCACCATAGGTACGGAGCCAAGGCAAGCAACGCAGATGCTGGATTTTGTGGTGGTAAAGGCTAGTTCAACTTATAATGCTATCATGGGGAGAATAGGGATACATGCCTTCAAGGCAGTCCCCTCTTCCTACCATTCAGTCATGAAGTTTCCCACCCGAAACGGGATTGGAGAAGAGAGAGGAGATCAAAAAATGGCTAGAAGCTGTTATGTGGCCTCTTTGAGGGCAGATGGAGTCGGGAGACAGGTTCTTCCTATTGAAGATATGGATGTTCGAGAAAATGATGAGAATAGAGGAAGGCCAGCAGAAGAATTGGTTTCGGTTCCTTTAGATCCCAAGAATCCTGAGAGGATGACTTTCATTGGAGCCACATTAGAGGAGCCCCTTAGAGGGAAGTTAGTGAAATTTTTGCAAGAAAATAGTGATGTGTTTGCATGGTCAGCAGCTGATATGCCAGGCATAGACCCGGAGTTAATTACTCACAAGCTAAACGTGGATCCAAGCCGGAAGACAGTGAAACAAAAGAAAAGAAATTTTGCCCCGGAAAGACAAGAGGCTATAAAGCAGGAAGTGGAAAAGCTCTTAGAGGCTGGTTTCATTGAGGAGATTCAATTTCCGGAGTGGTTAGTAAACCCTGTAATGGTGAAGAAGGCTAATGGAAAGTGGAGGATGTGTATAGACTTCACCGATCTGAATGATGCATGCCCCAAAGACTGTTTTCCGCTGCCTAGAATTGATACTTTGATTGATGCCACCGCTGGACATGAGATGCTGAGTTTCATGGATGGGTTTAGCGGATACAACCAGATCAAAATGCATAAGGATGACATTCCAAAGGTATCATTTATCACTGACTTTGGTGTTTATTGTTATCTTGTTATGGCGTTTGGTCTCAAGAATGCAGGAGCCACCTATCAAAGGTTGGTGAATAAAATTTTTAAGGATCTTATTGGGAAGACTATGGAAGTCTATGTTGATGACATGCTAGTCAAGAGTCTAGTAAAGACTGATCATATAACCCATTTGAGGGAAGCTTTTGAGGTCCTGAGGTACCACAAGATGATGTTGAATCCTACGAAGTGTGCTTTCGGAGTAGGATCTGGAAAATTCTTGGGATTGATGGTCTCAAAGAGGGGAATTGAGGCTAACCCCGATAAAATAAAGGCAATCCTGGACATGGAACCCCCAAAAACTGTCAAGGATGTTCCGAAACTCACAGGAAGGGTTGCTGCGCTAGGACGATTCATCTCCAAGTCAGGAGACAAGTGCTTGTCATTCTTCAAGTCATTAAAGAACATTAAAGACTTTGTATGGAGTGAGGAAAATCAGAAGGCATTTGAAGAGTTAAAGAAGTATATGGGCCAGGCCCCGTTGTTGGCCAAGCCAGTTCTGAGTGAAGTTTTATTCTTGTACTTGGCTGTTTCAGAAAGCGCCTTGAGCGCGGTGTTGGTTAAGGAGGAACTGAAAGTCCAGAAACCCGTATACTATGTCAGCAAAATTTTGCATGGTGCTGAGTTGAATTATTCAGCCATTGAGAAATTCGCTTTAGCCTTGGTAATGGCTTCAAGAAAGCTGCGTCCTTATTTTCAAGCTCACCAAATTGAAGTGCTAACAAATCAGCCACTGAGAAATATCATTCACAGTCCCAAGGCAAGTGGGAGACTGATTAAGTGGGCAATAGAGTTGGGAGAGTTTGATCTCAAGTATAAGCCACGTACGGCCATAAAAGCCCAGGCACTAGCTGACTTCGTGGTGGAATGTACCATACCCAACCAAGAAGTCGGGGGGCAGGAAGATACCATACCTCAAGACAAGGGAGTCGACAATGGGGACAAGGAGAAAGAATATTGGGTTCTCTATTTTGATGGAGCATCAAAAACAAATTCTAGTGGAGCAGGGTTGGTTTTGCAAAGCCCTGATGGATTCTTAATTGAGTATGCCATGAAGCTAGACTTCTCAACCACAAACAATGAGGCAGAGTATGAAGCCCTGATTGCTGGCCTTGGTCTAGCTGGGACACTTAGAGTCAAAAACTTAAAGGTCCGTGGAGACTCGAAGTTGATCATATCCCAGGTAAAGGGAGAATTTGAAGCAAGGGATGATACGATGGCTAAGTATGTTCGCCTAGTAAGGGCTGTGATGACCCAATTTAATGAATGCCATGTTGAACACATTCCAAGGGAAGAAAATGCTAAAGCAGATGCGCTATCAAAGTTTGCTTCATCTGAGATTGAAGAAAGTTCAGGAAGTGTGTACTTCCGTGTTTTGAAGACACGAAGCATAGATGTTAAGCTTGTGGCTCCCGTAGGCTTGGGGACGTCATGGATTGATCCCATCAAGGCTCACATTCAGACCGGTTGGTTGCCAAGCGATGCAATTGAGGCACGAAAGTTAACTGTTCGAGCACTAAGGTACTCTTTGATAGATGGGATTCTATATAAAAGATCTTTCGTGGTTCCTTACTTGAGGTGTCTCAGGCCCGATGAGGCACGCTTAGCTCTTGAGGAAGTGCATGGAGGTATTTGTGGGCAACACTTGGGGGGCAGGGCCTTGGCTCATAAGATAACTCGTTTAGGCTTCTATTGGCCAGAAATGATGGCTGATGCCAAAGAATATGTAAAGAAGTGTGATCGTTGTCAGAAGCATGCACCAGTCGCCAGACAACCCCTCGAGATGCTGACCTCTATCAACTCACCTATTCCCTTTGCTATGTGGGGGATGGATATTCTAGGGCCTTTTCCTATGGCCACAACACAAAGGAAGTTTCTGATTGTAGCCATTGATTATTTCACCAAGTGGATCGAAGCCAAACCTTTGGCCAAAATCACAACTAAGCAGGTTGCACAATTCCTGTGGGAAAACATTATGTGCCGATATGGAATTCCCCGTATCCTCGTCACTGACAATGGAACACAATTCAACAATGAGGAATTCAAGAAGTATTGCGAAGAAAATGAAATTGAGTTACGGTTCACCTCTGTGGCTCACCCGCAAGCCAATGGGCAAGCGGAGGTAGCAAATCGGATAATCCTGGATGGACTAAAGAAGAGGATCGAAAAGTCAAGAAATAATTGGGTAGATGAGATACTTCCCATATTATGGGCCTATAGGACTACCTGTAGAGTCACGACAAATGCAACTCCTTTCATGTTGGCATATGGGGCAGAAGCAGTAGTTCCCGTGGAGATATCACATTCCTCTCCAAGGATTCAAGCTTTTGATGAAAAAGAAAATGAGGAAGGGCAGAAGTTAGCCCTGGATTTAATCGATGAAGTGCGAGATAAAGCACACGCAAAGATAGTAGAATATCAGAAAAAGGCTTCATTCTACTACAACCTAAGGGTTAAAGAGAGGTTTTTCAAACAAGGTGACCTAGTCTTGAGAAAAATAGAGGCTTCTGGTGTCGGACAGAAAGGAAAGCTTGCCCCAAATTGGGAAGGGCCGTATAGAGTCAAGAGCGTTCAGGGTAGAGGAACCTACAAGCTGGAGACTATGGATGGTTCTGAAGTCCCGAGAACCTGGCACGCACAAAACCTGAAGGTTTACTACGTGTGAGATGGTCGAAGTACGATTCTCACTGGTCATTATGACAAGTAGGTTTAAAAGCACCTCGAAGCTTTGTTTGCATAGGATTTTTATTTTTTAGCTATTATAGATCAGGGTCGATCCCATATTATGTAAGGTTTAGGAAAACCAGACTTGAAATGGAAGAGTTTGAAATTATTTCAACCCATGGAAGTTTGACTTGTGATAATACTTGTGTGGCCCATTAAGCCGAGTTTGAATATTAAAGTATCGGAAACATGAAGGAGAAAATGCAAATAAGGAAAGTAGCATAGCCCCGCAGGGTAATAAGTTTTAATACAAACAAAAGTCCAGACATAAATTAAGGATAAAATTACAGAATAGAAAAACTACTCCTCCATGCGGGAGCCTTCATTCTCTTTCTCCTTATCAGCGCCTTCAGCGTCCTTCGCAGGAGAAGCGGGAGGAGAAGCAGTGTTAGGATCCAAGATGCGATCATCTGGCTGAGGAGAGTCGAAGAGGGCGTCTATGCTGTCCTCTGACTCAGCCTGCTCAGGACTTATAAAGTCCTTAGGGTCGACTAAGCCCGGGTACTTCTCAGAAACAGCCTTCACGGCCGCATCCCATCCCTGAGTGAACTGTAGGGAATAAAGACCCTCATCATGAATCTCCATGAGATTCTTAAACTTGTCAGAATCCATGTAGTCATCAATGAGCTTATCCTTATCGCTCCTAAGTTTCACCAGCTCGGAATGAGCCTTAGCAAGCTCCTCTTTCTTCGTGTCCAGCTTCTTCTCTAGGACCTTGGCTCTCTCCTCCCACTTCTTCATCTCCTTTTCAAAAACATCAGAGTTACCCTTCCAAGATCTAGCCTGATGTAGGGCCGCCTGGAAATAGGTATTACTCTGCAAAGAAATATGTATGAGTTGGCGCAAATTCATTGGGATACAAGAAAAGTTGAAATTCACAAAAGGAAGAGAAGAAAAAAGAAAATTACCGCAGCTTGGGCTTGAGAACCCAGAAGCTCAATAGTCTCGACATCACTCCCCGTAACAATGTCAGTGAAATCGTGGGGAGTGATGGAATGGTACGACCAATCCTTGGCATGTTTGGTGGATCCAACCACCGTATCGCTCCTCCTGAAGCCCCAATTAGGCCTGAAGGAATGTGCCTTAAGTGGAGGATCCACATCGTCCCCCAGCTCGACCACCGGGACGTGGGGCTTAAGGAAAGTAGGACCGTCAGGTTTGCTCCTGGGATCCCTGTTTAACTTGGCCCTCTTCTGGCGGCCAGATTCCCCCTCCTTGGGCCTATTGACATTATTAATAGCCTCACAAGCTGAAAGGAAAAGCAGAAGGAATATTAAAATCCAGAAAAAAGAAAAAGTACGGTTAAAGAGAAGGAAAAATAATTTCGCAGGTATAAATTTACCCTTATCACTGGCCTGGGAGAGACCAACTTTCTTCAAGGAAAACTCCTCTAAAAGGGTCCAGGTGTCTGTTTTCCCATCGTCTGAAATTAAGGCTTGGTAGGCCACCTCCTCCTCATCAGTTAATCTGATGCTACCAGGACTACCATCTGATACTTTGCAAAATGGCCTACGGAAGAGTGTGGCCCAATCACCCCCAGCCCAGGTCAGCCTAACAAACTCATCCCTCCATTTAGGGTTGTTCTCGACTATAGAGTTACTATCAAAGATATGGGGAATTTTGGGCCGTTGGCGAATTAAAACCCAGCCCGGCTGACTCATGGAACTATTATAGAATTGGAAAACTTTCCTAAAGACTGCTACGGAAAGAGGGAAGCTATTCCTGAGACAAAGGACCATAAAACAGATAATGTTCCTCCAGGCGTTAGGAGGGAGTTGACAAGGGTTGATTCGTACATCGGCTAGTAAACGAGGAATAAATTCGTGAAATGGGAACCTAAGACCTGCGGTCAGGGCTCCTCGATAAATGAACAGGGTATCCCCCTCCCAATTACAAGTCCTATCCCCAGGAGCGGCTGGAGTGATCCTAAGGTGAGGTGGAAGTCTGTACAGGGTGTTCATAGACTCTATCCTACCATCTAACTCATGAAAAGTGTTACCATGATTATACGAATCTAACTCAGACAGAGAAGGATATTCATCACCTCTCGAGTTAATCATATCAATGAGGGAAGTATATGGAGATTGAATTTGGATGTTTGTACCTCTCTTAGAGACATTCATCTTCTGCAAACGAGCTAGGTCACGGTCCGCCATTAATATGCTTCGGTTGAAGGCTTGAAACCCAGAAATACTTGAGAATGGAGGAGCTGCGGTGGCTTTGGTCGCCGGAAATCGCCTTCAAAAGGGAGAACTTTAGAGAAAAATGTGAGATAAAATGAGAAGTGGGAAGTGAAGTGAGGATTCTCACTCCACACTACACTTATATAGGCGAAAAGCTCGGAATACGAGGCATTTTTAGGCCCATTTAGCCAGGCCCAACCTAAAGGCCCATCTACAAGAAGTATCAGGAACAATCTAGAAGCTCCTGTGGAATTTAAAAAGTCAAAAATCGACCAGAACCTTAATATGGTTCGATCAGAGTCCTGATCGATGCAAAAGAGGATCCTGATCGATATCTTATTCGAACAGGAGGGAAGAAATCCCCTAAGATCGATCAGAGTCCTGATCGACAGAGAAGAGAGTCCTGATCGATATCTTATTCGAACAGGAGGGAAGAAATCCCCTAAGATCGATCAGAGTCCTGATCGACAGAGAAGAGAGTCCTGATCGATATCTTATTCGAACAGGAGGGAAGAAATCCCCTAAGATCGATCAGAGTCCTGATCGACACAGAAGAGAGTCTTGATCGATATCTTATTCGAACAGGAGGGAAGAAATCCCCTAAGATCGATCAGAGTCCTGATCGACGGAGAACAGAGTCCTGATCGATATTCCATTCGATCAGAATGGTCGAGAGCCATTTAATTCGTTCAGAGTCCTGATCGAAATCGATCAGGAATCCTGGTCGATTAAACCCGTGTAGCAATCGACTAGGGTGTCACTTTGAAGGCCAATTCGGTCAGAATCCTGATCGAAATCGATCAGGAATCCTGTCGACCAGAGTGTAAGATCCTGAGCTAATTCGATCAGGATCCTGATCGATTTTGTCTGCATCCTGATCGATTTCGAATGCATTCTGATCGATTTTAAGCCAGAAAATTAAGGATAAGTCCCGGGAAATTAGGGAAAAATCCAGAAAATTAAGGATAAGTCCCGGGAAATTAGGGAAAAATCCAGAAAATTAAGGATAAGTCCCGGGAAATTAGGGAAAAATCCAGAAAATTAAGGATAAGTCCCGGGAAATTAGGGAAAAATCCAGAAAATTAAGGATAAGTCCCGGGAAATTAGGGAAAAATCCAGAAAATTAAGGATAAGACCCGGGAAATTAGGAAAAAATCCAGAAAATTAGGGAAAAATCCCAGAAAATAAGGGAAAAATCCCAGAAAATTAGGGAAAAATTCCTGGAAATTAAGATAATTCCTGAATAAAAGGAAAAATTCATTGTAAATGTGTAGGTCGCTCCACACTTTACGGAAAAACGAAACCCTGTAAGGGAACAAATAGACTTAACTTCTGCGAAACCTAATCAATGTTTCCCAAAAGTTGGGGGGCAAATGATAGGGATAAATAAATTATGATTGTATAATTAAATACTGCATTAATTGTACAAGTTGTGGGCTGCTAGGCCCAATAAAAAGATATATGAAACTCAGACCAGAAAGGTTAAGCCTGATGGACCAGATCAGGCCTGATGGAATAAAAAAGGCCCAAAAGCCCTAATTATTAATTAATTTCATAATTAATTAATAAGGGAAAAATCAGCTATTGAGAAGAGTCCCGATAAGGATATAAATCCTTATAGATTAGCCTCAAGGGGACCTAAAAGGATAAGGAATCAGCTTCCTACTTCCTAGGACTCCTAAGTCTATCCTAATTCAGAGGCTTGTCCACCAAGTCTCCTATACCAAGTCCAATTCAAGGACTCCCACATCTATATAAGGGGCCTCACCCCACAAATCAGAACTACGTTTTTTGGCTTGATTCTCTAATTCACAGAGATACGTAGGCATCTCGTAAAGGCAGAATTAAGCTACAAAGTACGAGAGCAGCCATTAAAGGCCTTGAGCTCCCGAATCTTAGTATTAAATACAGCAAGTAATAACCTTAGCTTTTTATCCATAACAGGACCAATTTTAATTAGGGGTATTATTTTACTTACTATAAATAACCTAATTTTTATTTAATTATTTATAATTAATTATTAAAAATTCTGAAAAATCTGAAAATTCTCTAATTTCCGGGTCGGGTTTTGAATTCGGGTCGTGCAATCAAACCGTGATATTGATCTGAATTCTGCATCAAATCAAGTGCTTCAAGTACTCAAATCAAATGTTTTGATTTGTTCTTTTTGTTTTTGATATCAATTTCATGTTTTAATTCGTATATTTTGATTTTCGATTTCTAGGGTTTATGTTCGAATTGGATCTTTTTGATTCTAGGGTTATTAGGATGATTGGATGATTGATATAGCTTCATATGATGATTTGCAATCGATTCATGGTAGTTAATTGAACAAACGATTCATGTATGATCGAATTTGATTATTAGGATTTATACCGAATTTTTGATTTATACGTTTTTTATTTTGATGAATATTTAGTTCCTGAGATGTTAGGGGTTTGATTGTAGAGTTCATAAGGTTTGATTTGAACTATAGAACGTGAAGTTTCATGTACAGAATAGTTAGATTGATGTTTGGCTGGAGTTTTGATCGATTTCACCGGTGATAGAGATTACGGGATGTTTGTGGTTCGTTTTGGTCGGAGATAGACTGCTGTAGTTGATTAGAATTAAAACCCTGTGAAAAACACACCAAACGGTGTTATTTTTTGCCTGAATTAGGCCTGTCGGAATGTGCTCTGGTGGCCGGATTCTGGCAAAATCCAGCGTGTTCGTCACAACCCGGATTTTGACCCGTTTGACCCGATTAGTTGACCCGTGTTTGATCTGTTTTGTCAGAGATTTAGATTCTGACAAATGTTTCTGGCAATTTATTTTTATTTTTATTTTTCTTAATTATAAAATCAGTTTTTATTTATTTTATAAATTGATTAAATAATTATTTAATTAATTAATTTATATTATAAATAATTCTGAAATATTTTCTGAAAATCAAAATTATTTATTTCTTTAATTATTTATTATTTATTTATTATTTATGTATTATTTATTAATTATTTAAAAATGATTAATTATTTTGATAATTAATCAAATTATTTTCAATAAATCATAATAAATTCATTTTAATTCCAAAAATTATGGAAAATCATTTTTAATTTTGATTATTCCCAAATAATTATTTAAAAATAGTTTTAGGGTTCAACAATTAGGAATAATGATTTATATTGAATAATAAATTGATTTTCTGTATTTATTAAATAATAATTGAACCGTTTATCCCATTTGAGCGAAACGAAAGCCCTTCGACTCAGAAAAATGATCTGTTTCCATTAAAAATAGGTTTAAATCCTAATTTCTTTTAGAAGCGAGTCGAATTTCGATATTTATTTATTTATAAGCCCTATTACGTATAGAGACGAGTCCAATAAATCCCAAAAAATAGGAAACGAGTCAAATATTGTTTAGAAGCGACTAGTGAGTCGATTTCGATTCTAAAAATTATTTTAAACCTAGAATGACTATGTGACTTATGTGTTATGTGAATTATGTGGTTAATCAGGTCTTATTTGTTAATAATTATTATACGAGTCAATAATACGCGCACGGGTAGACGATAAGGGCTATGAGAAGTCGGTTTGAGACGCGATTGAAATGCGAGATGACTAAATAAGTCCATTTCTTTGATAGAAGCGAAGCCAGCAAGGCAGAACGAGCCGGTGATAGAGAAAGGTGATACACTTGGAGTAGATCGCGTGAAAGACAATTTTTTCCCCTATTCTAATTCCAGAATAGTGAAGTACTTTCAGATTCTCATCTCAGTTATACACTGATAATTCTTGTTCACAATCACTGATACACGATTATCATGCCTTAGTTCATATTTCATTTCGATTCCTGATTTCTTCTAATTCGTTGAATCCTCCATTCATATTCCAATATTTATATACATACATACATGTATTCTGATATATTCCGATGTTGGGATACATCAAAGCATACTGATTATTCCGATTGTTCCGCTTGCTCTTCTATGGATTGGATGGTGATGATTAGGATCAGGTATACACTTGATCCTAAGGACCGGGAATTAACCGGATCCTTGTGTTGGGTTGTAGAGCCTGGGTACCCGAATGGATCTGTACATTGAGGTATGGATCTGCACTGTATCCTGGCTGATCAGCAGGATATAGGTGCAAACTTGTGTCCAGTTTAGTTTATTGATACTCGCCGATAATGGCCTTTGTTCTTTTCTAGCGTGGTTATATCTTTGCAAATGTAACCAAATTACCGGTTCATTTAGCTTAAATAATACTGTTTATATATTATGGACTTGTTAAGCAACTTATGGCTCACCTTCTTTTCGTTGTTATTCACCTTATTAGTTTTAGTTAAGAAGGAAAATAAAACTTATCAGGACTCGAGTGGTAAAGAAGCGAGTCAAGCCGCGGGACCCTCTCATACCAAAAGTGTTGATCCCAATTCAGGAGGAATGTGTTGAGTTGTCAGAGCAGGTGTAGTGTAGATTGTTAATGTGTGTGTTAAAATAAACAAGAAATGTAGTTTAAAACTTGTTAGACAATGGTTTTTAATAAAGAGAGTTTTGTAAGATTTTAAATTTGGATTGTAATAAAAGTAGAGTGTGGTTCTTGTTTCCATACTTTAACCTAAAAAGATCCTGGTTAGTGGTAAAAGGGGTTAGGTATATATCTGCTTAATTATTATACAGGTTGTACAGGTTTGGAGATTAGTTAGTAACTCCCAGACTTATACCCCGGGTTTGGAGGGCGTTACAGATAGCCTTGGCATTGTCCACCTTGAGGTTATTGATTTATGGGAATATTTCT
The DNA here is from genome assembly GCF_009905375.1 of Apium graveolens. Classification (NCBI taxonomy): domain Eukaryota; kingdom Viridiplantae; phylum Streptophyta; class Magnoliopsida; order Apiales; family Apiaceae; genus Apium; species Apium graveolens. The sequence goes on from NC_133654.1 coordinate 174,366,625, forward strand.
GTATTAAAGTAACTGGAGACATAATCGGGATCGTTCACCGAGAATCTTCTCAGTGATCTAAGCTTGAAGCTTACACTTCTCCACCATACCTGCATCAACTCCGACATCCAAGCTAAGATCAAACTTCTTTTCGAGGAGCAAGATCAAGTAGTACATGACATGTCAGTCATGGAATAAAGCACACAAGGTAGAGATGCATGTGTATCGATGTAGAAAAAATATGGGATGAGAGCATATGCATAGCACGAATATACAAGTGAAGAAGGCATGGGGCACGACAAATATTCATATATGAAAACACAAGTAAAGGAACGCCCCAACAAGGAAACAAGGTCATAAACCGAGCTCCAAATAAGCTTAGGGCGCGCAGACTATGCGAATATCGCAACCCGCGAACCCGAAAGCTCCAGGCCCACATGAAGAAAAATATGGGGTCACGACTTGTGAGCCGTATAGCGTGCCTCAGGCATGCCCTTGTGTGTGAAATGGGTCTAATTGATGCCCTAATTTTCAAATTCAAGCTATGAACAAACATAATTGGAGGTCAACATGAATTTTCTATAAGATCTACAATTTACGCATATATAACATGCAATTCAATAGAAACGCGTATGAAGATGAAGGAGAGATGTATTCTTTGAAGCAAAATTTGAAATTCGTTGAAGTTTCAACCCCGAAACTAATTCCTGGGGGTAGGGCGCGCCCCGCACGGTCTCAACAATGGAGAGGAAGAAAAATTTTATAGAAAAATTGAAGGAAGATATTTGTGGAATAAAAACTAAAGTACTTGTTATGAAAACTCAAAAAAAAGAATTCTACGACGCTTTTTGTCAACTAGGTGCTTTTATATGAAAGAACAAATTTACGCATAGTTACGGAATAAAGCTTACTAGCAAATAATGAAGTACAAATTTTGAGTATAATAAGACTAGAGCTATTCACGGAAGATTGAAAGAAGTAAAGAAGATTTTCCACTTTGTTTCTCAACCAACTAGAAAATCGGGGGTAGTTGTTATGCCATAAAATTTTCATGGATATTTTATCAGATCTTCGAGAAGGTGGGTCGGATCTTTGTTAAAGAAGAAGGACGAGCTCCGGAGAACGCATCTTCGGAGCCCCGGGCACGCCCCATACAGGGCTAGCCCTGTATAGCGGTCATTTGCGACGACTATCAATTATGAAGAGTTGCAACAATAATTGATGAAGTTCTACAAGAAGGTTTACAACAGTCATTATAACGAAAGCTTACAACAATTATAATAAAGGAGGCGTGTGACGGTCGCTAAGATGACAATATTACGACGGCTGCTACGACAAGGAAGTTACGACGGTCGTTATAGTAGAAGGTGACGACGAAGAACAAGTATTGACGAAGGAGTCCACAAAAGGTATTTTACGTGAAAGGAGAAAGAATAAAGCTATCAAGCAAAAGGAATGATCCGGGCTTCGGGGAAATGTCCTCGGACCCTTTAGGGAGTGCCCCGTGCTATTAAGCTTTATGGGGTGGCCGCTCTGCAATGCAAGTTGAATAATTATGTAGAATTAGCAAGGAGGTTGCTTCCATAACTAAACTAGGAAGTGAATGAAACATAAGAAGTACATAAGTAAAGAAGAGGAGCCCTGGAAAGTCTCTCATGCCTAGGGCGCAGCCTAAGCCACCTGAGGAGCCTCCGGAGGACTCCAACACTTTTCAGGGCACTTCTTGTGAAGGAAAGAGAGCTTCTGGGAGCCCATCATCCTGGAAAACACATTGAAGGCGTTGTTTTATAGTTTTACGGGTTATCCAAGTATGAGAACAATCATTAATGCTTAGTTTGTGCTTTGGGAGCCATGTCTCTGCATTCACCGGGTTGTCCTTGTCGGGAGACTTTGGGGTTATCTCGTACTTTGTACTTATACTCTTGGGATCACGTGTCTTGTAGTCTGGTGGGTTATCATCATCGGGGGTAATGATGCGCTTGAGCATTTTTGGTAAGTCATGGCTATACCTGCAGTTATAATCGACGAAGATAGTGGTAACGGATGAGATATCCACCGTCCATGGAGTTTTTATTATTCGTAAAGTTCCGAAATCCTAACCAAGCCTTAGGCCTTTGTGACTTGGCCACATCGATGGGCACTCCCAAAGAAAATCAGTGTTCGAGTTATAATAGGAAGTTGGTTCGACAACTCCTATTGGGCTATGGATTGAGAAGCCAAGTTCATCTTGGTTTTTTGTTCACCAAGAACTACGTAGGGTTTGATCCTCTATAAAATGAAGTACGTAGGCATATTATAGAGGTCGGAAGTGAGAGCTCTATACGCCACCACTGAATATCCTTGCGATCTCAGCCCCCGATTCATCATAATCATCATACTCCGATGATTTTATGGTGAAAGATCACAGCTGTAGATTTTGATTTCGGTTGCGAGTCTCAAATCTTTGTTAATCAAATTTCTCTATGAACATGCCCTTTGACTTTCGCTATGACGCGTATTATTACAATGTGTAACAAACAACGTGTAACCGCCAATATGTGGTATCATGTTAAAACAAGATGAATAAGCCCAAAAGATGTTGGTCTACGAGTCGTTCCAAGTTCCAACGAATCAAATGGGGATGCTAAAGTACATAAAAAATTAAAAAGTAATGCTAGATGTATCGTAATGGATATGGATGAAATATATGCATGTATACTTAAAACAAGCAGGGGAATAGACTTTGTTGTAGTTTCTTGTTTTCGTGTCTCCAAACACATATACGACAAGATTATGTATACACGTCTTGACATGCACACGACACAAGTGAGTATATAATCATGTTTCAACATAAAATGACGTAATTTGGTTTCTATATCTTGAGCTCCGGTCCGTCATAAAAATTTCAGGGACGTTTTACATATGCATCCTTTGATGGACAAATGCACGGTCATGATATAAAAATATTTCTGATAACTATTGTTGTAATTGTCGCAGTACGTAAAAATTCTCAGCACTTACCGTGAAAAATGTCCATGACACCTCGGTTAAAGTAAGGTTGCTCGGGAACATGTCTACACGAAAAGTTTTAATTACACATAGCGACACGAAATAATAAATTAGTGCACGACATGTACAGGATATTGCATTTAAAATAAATAGTACTCCCTCTGTCCCTCCCATTTGTTTACACTTTCTTTTTTTGATGTCTCTTTCAATTGTTTACATTTCAAAACTTTCCAAAAATGGTAAGATTTTTATCATTTTTAAAATAATTACATCCACTATTTCTCTCCACTATACTCACTTTATACATATAATATTAATCGGTCCCACTACTTTACCCACTTTTTCAACTTTCCTCCACTATTTTATCATTTTTCTTAAACTCCGCGCCCCACCCAAATGTAAACATTTGGGAGGGACGGAGGGAGTATTAAACATAATATTTGTAAAATAATTATTTTAGCAATGAAATATATTTACCTCGACTGGTAGTCTCTGAATTCTTGAGGCCATATCTTTCAAGCAAATGAATCTTTCACATTCTCCACTTCTTTAGGTAAAAATGACGGAAATTCATCGACAAAAATCACAATATGATCCCTACTATTGCAGAATTTGTGTATTTCCCAATAATACACATTGGCTTCGCAATACGATCCCTATTAGTTGCAGAACTCGAAAATATAAAAAGTATCTCTTTTCTCCAAAGAAAATATGGAATGTATCTCATGTGGGAATGAGCTTAGTTAAAAATGTGTCAAATATACCATAAATATATATTTTAGATATTATGTAAAAAATTATTCGCTCAAATGGTGCATTCCCATTAGCTAAAATTTAGTCAATCTCTCTACATTGACTATATTTTTCGAACATCTAACAACCAGTAATAAAGTTACATATAATATGTTACTATATTCAAATAAGATATTATGTTTATAACAAATTGAAATAATAGCAACATAATATTTTTAAAATATAACCAATCATTATAACCAACTCCACTGAAGTAAATAACTTAATAGGACCAATAAATTTTTAGATAATCTGTATTTTAAATTATTATAACTAACAATTTTAACAATACTGTTGAAGATATTCTGAAGGTTGCACAAATCAGTTGTGAAATATTTGTTTCCCAAATATGTATATTTGTTGTTAGATATATTTGATAATGTCATGGATAATATGATTTATGTTTAGTTTTCAAATCTTACTTAAACAGGATAAATCAGTACTTACTGGAAGTCAGGACTTAAGGATATCAGTACTTATATTATCAGAAGATAATCATCAGAAGATGGATATCAGAACTTAAGTGCTGAAGGATGTTCAGATAAGGACGGTAGCTGATTAAAGGAAAGAAGATCGAGATAAACATAAGAAGAGATATGCATGAAGAAGGAGTTCTATGAAGAATAGAATACTTGGAAGAAAAGATATCTGATTGATATATTTTAGGAAGCAGAATTATATTCCATATCAATTAGCAATTATCTTGTAACTGTGTAGTATATAAACACAGACATAGAGTTTACACTATAAGTGTTATATTCGAGAAGATTATTTATTGTAACCCTAGCAGCTCTCGTGATAATCATTCATCACTGAGAGGTAACAGTTCCATACTGTAACAGGGTTTATTGTTTCAATAAAGTTTGTTTTCTGTTACTTAAGATATTAAAGTTCGATTTGATTGTACTTTACACTGTATTCACCCCCTCTACAGTGTGTGTGACCTAACAAGTGGTATCAGAGCCAATCTATTAACGCACATACAGTTTAAGATCCAAACACAATCATGTCTGACACAGAAACTCCAACTAAGCCTACCAAAACTGAAGAACCACCAAAGACACAAATTCAAAGTCGGTATGAGACCATCAGAGTTCCCATACTGAGACCATCTGAATATCCCATATGGAAGGTGAGGATGACCATGTTCCTGGAAGCAACAGATCCAGAATATCTTGATAGAATCGAGGAAGGGCCTCACAAACCAACCAAGCTCGCTGTTGCAGTTGCAGGGGAAGCAGCAAAGACCGTGTAACACCCCCAAATCCGGGGTCGGGGATCCGGGTTGTCACGAGTTCCATTTCCCTTAATAACACCTAATTCTTAATAAACAATCATCTACTGCGTACTGTGACCCCACAATATACACACACCATAAGTTATAGTCTCAGAGATGCATATCCACAAAAATAACACAAGTCATTTTATTCCATAATTATAAACCATTACACCTTAAAAGGGTTTCTGAATAAATTTACATATTCTTTGCCATTATTACAATTCATAAATATACATAAGTCTGGAATAACAAAAGTTGAAAGCCTAGCCTACTGGTAGTTCTTACCTCAGCTACAACGGCATCAACGCCTACAGGAAACTGCGGAACGTTTCCTATCCGCTCACGAATTGGGAGCTTGGTCATGTTCATCATGTCTATCTGTTATTGTGTGATGAAAGAAGAAAGCAGGGGTGAGCAACAATCCCACCGAAATAATATGTATAATAATTAACAATATATGAGCATTCTCATAGTACTCATGAAAGTCTTGGTCAAAAAGAAATGAACCAAGTTTGATATCTTAACGCGACCAAGTCGCAAAATATTCAGTATATATGTATATATACTTTTCAAAATCTTAGAAGTCCTCTTCCATTCATAATATACACAGACTTCCAGTTTATAACTGTAAAAAATATCGTTGCAAGGTGATCTCATATATCTAACCTTGTCTCAACATTTTTCTGAAAATCTTTGTCATGCATAAAATAATCATTTACTAGATATGAAGTTACGAGATACTTCATTAAGTCTCGATATATATATACACCTATATATCTCATACTTTCCATGAAAACCTCAGTTATAAAAAGTATAAACAAAGTTATAATATCCAATGAATTTGGAAAGAAGAAAACCTTGGCATAAACCTGATATCTTGCTGATCAGGCAAAGATACCAATAACTAACCTTTTCTACTAGTAGATGGACGAATTCCCCACTGGTCATCACCTTGGCCGAATTAGGACCTATGTTGGACTGCCACTCAGCCACTTACGCATTGTTGGACTCCCACTGAGCCACTTACACTATCATGGACGCCCACTGAGCCCATGTTGCTTATGCTGACTCAAATAGATGGACTTACTTCCTGAACGTTGGGCAAGTAATCAAAATGTTTTCTCAAAACAGCAACCTCTCTGCGAATATAAAATAGACCACAGAGCCGGATCCCTCAGGTTTTGAGCGAGTATTTAAATCCCCTTCGAAAGGAAGATCTTAAATCTAAAAATAAGTTTTGGGATCCACTCTAACTTTTAAAAATCATTTTAAAGACTCGAAAACATTTTAAAGAATGTTTAGAGTAACGCTGATTTAATAAAATAAATCAGTCCCGATATATTAGAAAATATATGAATATTATTATTTAAATAATATTCCCATAAGGATAATCCTTATAAAAATAACTGAAGTAAAAGTTTTAAAACTTATACTTGAAATGAATAATAAATAACCAAAGATATACTTATACGAAAGTACGATCTTTATTTGAATAATCGAAAATAAGTTTGATTATCGAAATATTATTCTTTAATAAAATAAAGAATATTATTTAATAAATAAGCGGAGTCATAAGTCCTCAAATGAATATTCAAAATAATATTCATTAAATAAAATAAACGGAGTCTTAAGTCCTCGAATGAATATTCAAAATAATATTCATTAAATAAAGTAAGCGGAGTCATAAGTCCTCGAATGAATATTCAGAATAATATTCATTAAATAAAATAAAGTTATCGAATAAACCTTATTCGATTAATAGTTTTGAAAACTATATCAATATATATATATAATACTCGGGAACATCGACTCCCGGTTTAGAAAAATGTTCACCTTTGGGTCCCCTATACTAAGGGTATACGCAACTACTGCTTATCTCTAGCATAGGTATTATGCAACTTATTAGCAATTGAATCAACAATTAGATATCAAGATTACGAAACAGACATGCATATATACCATATCACATGCTCCAATATATCACAAGATTTGCTAATAACAATCATGCACTTATCACAAGATAATGCATATACATATATTTACATCACAACAACAGTAAAACGGGTAGAAAACTTGCTTGAGTGCTCCGGGGTAGACTTAAGCTTAGAGTGGGTCCGGTAACCTATGAACAACAACATAAGCCAGAATTAAACCCCGATCGCTTAAGAAACTAGACTTTAACCAATTGAACCCTAACGTTTGCTTATGGTCATTTCTACGCTTAACAAATCACATAAGCCGTTCGAGTACCCTCGGCTCCACCATTTTTAATAAATTAACCGTTATGAATTTTAAGGCGACGCTTTCGCGAATACCCTACCAACTGCCTAGTCCACTTTACATAATTGTTTCATACTCCAATTAGTCATTTAAGGGCCTTAACCAAGGTTTCAAAGTAAGGCGAGGGGTAATGGTTCATTCGCGAAATGCCGTTACTTAAAACGGTCGTTTCTCCTAAACCGTACATCGGATTCAAACGAACCACATATCAAAACGAAGCTTACGATATAATCTAACTAAACATGGAAAAGTCACAGATTCAATAGTTAGCTCTCTATCCCGAACACTAAGAACAAGCAGTTGTATGAAATTGGGCATTACGATGACTATGTTTACGCGATTACCAAGTTTTAAACCACTCCAAACAACCACCATTCAACTCACAACCAACAATACAACCAACCCTCATTCAAACCTTAATACATCAGTCCCCAAACCTCAAGATTTTCCAATTTATACAACCCCACACATGAACTACTAGCTGTACTTAAGTTTCATTAACTATAAACAAGATTTCAACATCCAAATCACTACAAATCCAATCCAAACTCTAAACACACAAGCATCATGCTTCTCATTTACTATAACCATCAAAACCATCATAATACTCAAAGTAAAGTTAGGGTTTGGAGGTGTTATACCTTCCTTGGAGTGATTAGAGTAGCTAGGAAGTCTTAAGGAGCCTCCTACAAGCTTGATCTTTCCAAAGAAATCAAGAACACAAAGTTAGGTTTTGAAGTTTCTAAAGGTCAGATTGAAAGAAATGTCAAACGAGGGTCTTATCATGCTTATTTAGACGAGACTTGTGAACAAGAGTTGTAGGCCATCTCAATACCTTTCCAAAGAGCTATAGAACATACTATTTGAGTGAGTATTGAAGGAGATATGGTAGTTTGAAGTTGCTATTCTGGTTTTGGCCGAGAGCTTTTTGAAGGAAATGAAAGTCAACTTGTATTTTGTGTTTTTGATTTGTTTTGGCTTGGTTGCTTTGTTTTGTTTTGTTAATTATCCTTTTACCATGGTAAAAAATGAATGGCTTAAAATCAACCAACCAATCCCTCCATTTGTCATGCTTATGTCACCATGCCTATGTCATCCATTTGCCACATGTCTCTTCCTTGTGGTTTGATGATGTCAGAATCCTTGGCTTCTTGTACAAGCTTGTCTCTTGGTCGCTTATTTGTTTTACGGTTCACTTAACTTTCGTTCTCGTTCGTCGTTTGAGGGATCATATACGAGATCTTATTACTTGGGTTCCCCTAAACCTTTCTCAATATTTTGTATTCCTTTTATGATCCTCTCTTATAATCCTTGAATCTAAATCCTTTTAATCATGTTACCTTATACTCAATTCTTTCGGTATCTGGTGGATTTTAGGGAAAAATCAAAGTGTTTAAATTTGAATTCTGACGATCTTTACATACACTTATTTACTTTATGGAGTACTAATACGATCTTAGAATTTCCATAACAGTACTCCTATATAGCGTGTTCTGATAATTTTTCCTTAATCAGCATCATCAGCAAAAGTTACTATTCATCCGTGTTTCAAAAATATTCAAAAATTGGGGTTATTACAGACCGTACCAAAGGAGAAGGGTGATTATACTGCTGAAGATATCGCATCAATTGCTAAGGATGCTAAGGTACGACACTTACTGTATAGTGCCATTGATAATGTAATGTCAAACAGGGTAATTAACTGCAAGACTGCTAAGGAGATATGGGATGCTCTGGAAACAAGGTGTCAGGGAACTGATACAATTAAGAAGAACAGGAAGACAATACTCACTCAAGAGTATGAACACTTTGACTCAAAGGCTAATGAGTCATTGACTGATTTATATGATAGATTTGTCAAACTCTTGAATGATTTGTCATTGGTTGATAAGGAGTATGATCTTGAAGATTCAAACCTTAAATTCCTGTTAGCTTTTCCTGAATGCTGGGATTTGAAGGCAACAACAATAAGAGACAACTACAATCTTGATGAAACAACTCTTGATGAAATTTATGGAATGATCAAGACTCATGAACTTGAGATGGAACAAAGAAGCAAGAGGAAAGGAGGAAAGTCAAGGACAGTTGCTCTTAAGGCTGAAGAAGAATCCCCCAAGGTAGCTACCTCAAGGAAAGACAAGGGTAAAGCTCTTTTCACAAAGTCTGATACTGAGTCATCAAGTTCTGAAAGTGATGATGACTCAAATTCTGAAAGCTTGCCTGAGACTGATGCTGATGAGGAGATGATGAAGCTGTGTGCTCTTATGGTGAAAGGGATCACAAAGATTGCATACAGAAAGTTCAGGAAGGGAAAGAAGTTTTCCGGGAAAGGCGCAAGTTCTGATAAGAAGAATTTCAGCAGATCTGAGGGCAGAGGAGGAAAGTCTGATAGAGGAGATTATACCAATGTCAAATGCTATAATTGTGGTGAGAAAGGCCACATATCTCCTGATTGCAAGAAAGTGAAGGGTTACAAAGGTAAGGCTCTTGTCACAAAGAAGAAAAGCTGGACAGACACCTCAGACTCTGAAAGTAAGGAGAATTATGGTTTGATGGCAAATGCTGATAAAGAAAGTGCTGAGAGCAGTTCTGAAGCTGCTGAAACAAAGGTACCTCAGACTACTTATGCTTTTCATACTGATGATATTAATGAGTTGAGAAGATATCTTAAAACCATGTTTGTTAGTTATAGAGATCAAACTTTAACATGTGAAAGATTAACTTATGAAAATCTTGCTTTTAAGAAAAGAAATGATTTCTTAGAAAAAGAGTTAGTTATGTTCCATCAAACTCAGAAGGATAGAGATGATGCTTTTTATGTTAGGGATGAAGTGCTAAAAATGAATGAATCTCTAAAAACTGAGTTAGAAAAGGAAAGAGAGATTATCAGGACTTGGACTAACTCTGGCAGAACAACTCAAAATTTGCTAAGTAGTGAAAATTGGAAAGAGGGCTTAGGTTATGGAGAGGATAAGAATGATAAAGGAACTGTAGAAATTAAGCCTGTTGTTGTTAAGCAAAAGTCAAAGTTAAAACCTGTTAAGTTTGTAACTGTAAATTCTGATAATGAGAAATCAGAAGTTAAAGTGGAATTAACTTCTGACAAACTAAAACAGGAAAAGACAGCTGAAGTAAACATAGGCTTAATGACTAAGAAGCAGCTTAAGCATAAGCGGAAAGATGTTAAGAATGCAAACAAGGTAAAATCACCTAGGAAAAATAGGAATGGAAAGGAAGGTGTGAATAAAAGCAATGATTATAAGCCTGTTCCTGATGCTCCTAGGAAAACGTGTCATAACTGTGGAAGTAACCATATGGCTTCTTTTTGCAGGAAGAATAAGAACATAAACTCCTTACCTTCAAAATCAGGAGTTAAGAGTCAGTCTGTTAGATATAAACCATAAAATCCTTGTTTTCATTGTGGTAGTTTATGGCATTCCATTTATACTTGTAAGGAATATCATAGTTTGTACTATGATTATTATCAAATAAAACCTTCTTTGAAGAAAGTTTCCATTGTTCCTTCTAGTGTAAATTCTGATTCAAAGTCTGATAGTGTAAGTTCTGATAAGAAAAATGTTAACATAAACTCTGATGCTAAATCCGCTGCAAATGTTAACAAACTTGATAAGGCCAAAGGATCCAAGCAAGTCTGGGTCCTTAAAAGTAATCATTAGTGGTCTTTGTGATTGTAGGGCAACAGGATAAATATTCTAGTTCTGGACAGTGGATGTTCAGGACATATGACTGGAAATAAGGCCCTGCTATCAGACTTTGTGGAGAAAGCTGGCCCAAGTGTTTCTTATGGAGATGGCAACATTGGAAAAACATTGGGATATGGCAATATCAATCTCGGGAATGTCATCATTAAAAAAGTAGCTCTGGTCTCAGGACTTAAACACAATCTGCTGAGTATAAGTCAAATCTGTGACAGAGGTTATCATGTTGATTTCTTTGAAGAACACTGTGAAGTTGTGAGTAAATCTAAAGGCAAAGTTGTTCTGAAAGGATACAGGCGTGGTAACATTTATGAAGCTAAGCTTTCAACAAGTACTGATGGTTCTGCAATCTGTCTGATGAGTAGAGCATCAATTGAAGAAAGCTGGAATTGGCACAAGAAACTCTCTCATTTAAATTTCAACAATATAAATGAGCTTGTCAAGAAAGATCTTGTGAGAGGACTGCCAAAGTCAGTATTTGCTCCTGATGGCCTTTGTGATTCTTGTCAGAAGGCCAAACAAAGAAAATCTTCATTTAAGAGCAAGACTGAATCATCAATTCTTGAGCCTTATCATCTACTACATGTTGATCTATTTGGTCCAGTGAATGTCATGTATATTGCAAAGAAGAAATATGCGTTGGTCATAGTGGATGAGTTCACCAGATACACATGGGTGTATTTCTTACACACAAAAAGTGAAACTACATCTATCTTGATTGATCATGTCAAACATCTGGATAAATTGGTCAAAGATTCTGTGAAAATCATAACGAGTGATAATGGCACTGAGTTCAAGAATTTGATAATGGAAGAGTTCTGCAAAAACCATGGAATTAAGCAGGAATTTTCTGCTCCTGGAACTCCACAGCAAAATGGAGTTGTTGAAAGGAAGAATAGAACTCTCATTGAAGCTGCACGTACAATGCTTGAAGAAGCAAAGCTTCCAACCTATTTCTGGGCTGAAGCTGTGCAGACTGCTTGTTTTACTCAAAATGCAACACTCATTAACAAGCAAGGAAAAACACCATATGAGATGGTGAAGAAAAAGAAGCCAAATCTAAAGTACTTTTATGTATTTGGATGCAAGTGTTTTATTCTCAAGACTCATATTGAACAGCTATCCAAATTTGATCTAAAAGCTGATGAAGGAATCTTTGTTGGATATCCACTTTCCACAAAAGCCTTCAGAATCTATAATTTGAGAACAAGAGTGGTCATGGAATCTATCAATGTCTCTTTTGATGACAAGAAGATTACTGGTCTTGAAGATTTTATTGACCATGATCAGCTGACATTTGAAAATGAAGACTCAAATTCTGATACTGAAAATCCTGACAGTCTAAGTCCTGATACTGTAAACTCTGATGGATTAAACTTTGATGTTATTGAAATTGTGGTGACTACGCCAAAGGAAGATGCACCTATGCAGGGGGAGCATACTCAAGAACATACCACATCTCAAGAAGCATCAGAACATACATCTGGCTCTTCAAGTTCTGATCCGTCAAGTTCTGATAAGCCAAGTTCTGATAGTTCTGAAAATCTAAATTCTGAAGAATCCAACTCAGAGAGCATAGTTTCAGGGGGAGCATCAGAAAATGAAAATGAAGACAGCATGGATCATGGGAGAGCATCCAGTTCTATAGAAAACCTTCCATCTGCAAGGAAGTGGACTAAATCACATACACCTGATTTGATAATTGGAAATCCTGATGCAGGTGTCAGAACTAGAACAGGTACTTCAAATGAATGTCTTTACAATTCTTTTCTCTCTCAGACTGAGCCAAAGAAAGTGGAAGAAGCTCTTCAAGATGCTGATTGGGTGCAAGAAATGCAGGAAGAGTTAAATGAATTTGAAAGAAACAAAGTCTGGACCCTAGTGCCAAGACCAAAGAATAGATCTATTGTTGGTACAAAGTGGGTATTCAGAAACAAAACTGACAGTGATGGCATAATTACAAGGAATAAGGCAAGGCTGGTTGCAAAAGGATATTCTCAACAGGTTGGAATTGATTATGATGAAACATTTGCACCAGTTGCTAGGTTAGAAGTCATAAGGATATTTTTGGCTTATGCTGCTCACAAAAAGTTTACTGTCTTTCAAATGGATGTGAAAAGTGCTTTTCTCATTGGAGAATTGGAGGAGGAAGTATATGTTGAACAACCTCCAGGCTTTGTAGATTCCAAACATCCAGATTATGTCTACAGGCTTGATAAATCACTTTATGGACTTAAGCAAGCTCCTAGAGCATTGTTGGGTCCCAATGTGTTTGTAGAAGGGGGGGTTGAATACAAACGTTACCAAATAATCGAATAAATGCGGAATAAAAAATGTGAAACAAAATTCAAGTTAAATAAAAATATTATTAAACTTGAAAGGTGTTACAACAACTGTATCGATTACAAGGTATTAATCTCAAATCAATTATCACAAATCTAGAATAAATTCGACATGAACTTTTTCTATTTTTGTAATAATTAGAATCAAATGCTAAATGCGATTTGAGATTAAGTTCTAGGGATTTTGATCCGCTAGATTGTTACACAAGAACAAGATAAAGATTTCTAGTTGATTGGATTTAACTTTGCAATCTAGAAATTGATCTTTGAAATAAGCAGATGAAAAATGAAATATTTGCTGCGGCTGCTGTGTTCTTGTTTTTGACTTTTGTATTGGATGGATAATTGAACTGCTGCTTGTCTGCTTCTTTTTAATCAACAGAATAGAATTGAACTGGCAAGACAATCCTGAGCTCAGCAAGACAATCGGTAGGACAATGGATTGAACTAGCAAGACAGTCTGAATGAACTAGCATGACAATCAGAATGAACTAGCATGACAATCAGAATGAACTAGCAAGACAATCCTTCTCCTAGTGTAACTTTCGGTGAGACTATTGAAAATGGCCTAGCATGACAATCGGTATGACAATCCTGATTGTCATGCTAGTTCATTTTCAATTGTCTTGCTGATTTAATGCAGATTTTAATCCAATTTAAATTCTGAAAATTCCTAAAATTAATTCAGAATTAATTAATCAATTAATTCAATTAATAAATAAATTATTCTTCGCAGATATAATTTATTTTCTTAATTAAATTAGATGACTTAATTAATTAATAGAGAATTAATTCTAGTCTTCAACAGCACCCATCCTTCTGCAGATCTTCTGAAAATCACTGAAAATTATGAATCAATTCCACCACTTCAATGTTGACACTCAATGTACTGTCTGGTTTATGAGTGACTAACTTCCGTGACGTTTCTTCATGTCTTGACTTTGACACTTTGATTTTCTTCAGATTAAATCCTTGTAATTAATGATACTCTGACGAGATCTCTGTCACTTGATTAAATCCACGATCTTGATTTATATCACTGAGGCATGATCAACTTCTTGAACTTCTTCCAGTGAATTAACTCCTCAAGTCTGTAGATGAACCTTATTTCTGAATCCTTTGACAGATATTACTTTGCGAGATCTCTCTGACGGTCGATCCACTATTTACTTATTACATTCTTATTTGAGTTGAGTTGAATCCTCGAATATACAAATAGGCCTATGACATATGACTTACAATCTCCCCCTATTTGTTTGTTAGACAATAACACACAAATACCTAGAGGATAACTCAACTAACAAATAAGAAAAAGATATAAACATACATGCAAAGTAAATAGCAGAAAAGTTCTGGATGAGATTTAACATTTTCCAGATTCCAAGTAGATGTTCCTCTAGACTGAACATATCTTCAAGTAGTTCCATCTTCATTTGTACAACCACATTTCCTGTTGAGAAGCCCATATCTATTGCTTCTCCCCCTATGAGAATCAACTGATTAAAGAAGATCACCTTCGTTTTACCACCTCTCCCGTACAATAGGATCCGCAGATAAAAACCAATGGTACTCCCTTAACAGCTTCTTCCCTTACTAGGAAATCACCTTGTGTTTACCACCTCTCCCGTACAATAGGATCCGTAGTTACAAACAACAATGGTGTGGTGTAGTGTACATTTTTAGGATCTTTTTCTTCCTCCCTGCTATTTCTCCCCCTTAGTTGAGCAATCCTCCAAACTATTACTTAAGCTTTTATCTCCCCCTTAAAGAAGGAATGTATGCCGTCGTCTGAAGGAGTTCTCATATTTCACTTGGTTGGAAAAGAAATAACAAGTAGTTTCTCTTTCTTCCTCACTGTGAGTGTGTGATTGTGTTTTAGTGTACCTCACATGTGTTTCACTCTTCTCTCCACTCGTGTTTATACTCATTCTCACAAGTGTATCACTCTTCTCTCATAGCTCCATAATCCAGCTGTACCTGCAAGGAAAATCACCTTAGCCATCCTTAAGGAGGTCACAGGTGGTGCAATGGGAGTTCACAAATCCCCATCCTTGTTAAACTCGTCAGATGAATCTGAGTCATAATTTACAAGTTGCTAGTTTCCCTTTTAGGGTTCCAGATTTGAATTCTGGGAAGGTAAACAATGATCCAACAAATTTAGCATAAAGATCAAAGTTCCCTTCTAATGTCTGTGAAGACATTTCCTTGTGACTTATCAGGTAATATCTGAATCATTGTCAACAAGTTGCCGATCTGCACCTATGTCAGATCCACTATCCGCAGATGCATCCAGGGGATTTAAGCCTGGGGAGGTAGATACTGACCACTGACATATGGCTTTTGGATCAGTATCCTCTCCTAACACCTGTAAAGGCAATTGGTCCACTAACGAACCTTGAACAATCGAATCTAACCTTAAAATGGTCGAAACTCTTGTTTCCGTCAACTCATCCTTTGTGTGTGTAACCTCTCCTTGTGCATCAAGAATTGATTATGTTTGAAGTGGTGACACTACATCGGATACCTTGGCCGACAGGCAAAATTTCAATAGACGCACCCTGTTGAGAGAATGAATCTAGTAACTGTTTTTATGCCTTTTCAGCCATTACATCTTTTTGAAAAGATGTATGGGGGCTAGCAGTTGTCTCGGTTTAAATACTACTCATCTATTTAGGAGACAGAGCTACTGGGTTGACTACAGAACCTTCCTTATGTGGTGCACTAAGGCACTATCTCCCTCACGCTCATTCATACTACATTTAGTGGTAAGAGAGTGTTGGTTGGTTCTGTTTTTGTGTTTGTCTTTACAGTCTGGGATAGATGTTGTGGGTTTTCAACTTCATGACTGTCAATGAAAGAAAGTCATTGGAGACTGAACCTGTATCATAGAACATATGGTAATAGAGAGAAAATGATTTACAATAGTGATTTCAAAAGATTTTACATGAAATAAGAAATCACTAATGTAGAAAGAAGTTTAATTTTTTTTTCAATATGAATGAGTTTTTGATAAAACATTGATCACTTAGGGTAAAGTCTAAGTAATTCTCATTCATGTCAAAAGCTTACAAATATCTGCAACATAATGTTAACAACATATCATTGACCGATACTTGTCAAGTACTTTAGATACTAATTATTATGTTGCATTAACAATATATCACTGCACATATAAAACAATATGATTGTGCCTAATGATAAGAGAGTTAAAAATATGACGACTCTACTAGTTCATATAAAATTATAACTTCTGTTAGAGTGCCATACCATGTCCTTGACGATTGCTTGAGCAGTATACTAGTTCATACCAACCTGAAGTGAGACTGTGAAGAAGAGATTGCATAGTCCAATAGATCTGCAGCTGCAAAGTCCATGAACTGTGGTGCATTGACTTCCTCTTTTGACTCACCAACCAGGAGTACACTTGTACACATCTTACTAGAGTACAATTCCAAGTGTAATATGCAGCAGGTGTCTGATATGTCGTAATATTCTCAAGTCTCGTCACTGGTGCTATATGTTAGATACTGCTTCCTGATAATAACCTAGCACAATATACAAAATTACAATGATAACATTCCCAGCTTGCAAACAGCCATATCCCTCAGATAAACATTTGCTGTTATCTCCAAAGGTAACCATGGGGCCAGCTTTCTCAATCCACATTTGATAGCAGGGCTCTATCTCCGGTCATATGTCTTGATGATCCACTGTCAAGAATTCACACTACCGGTTACACCTGTTTAATGCCCTGCACTACAAATGGATTAGACCTTCTTCGGAACCCAAACTTGGTTGGGCCCGGCATACTTGTAGAACTGTCCTTTGTCAGGCAAAACAACATTTTTAATTTTAATTGCCTCAACTTTCTCAATGACTGAACATTTGACCTTGTAAACAGCGTTAACAAATTTCTGTTTAAGCTTAGGCACAAATGTCTCCTTTCTAGCCTTAGAAGGACTAGCAGTCTTAGACCTATCATGCTTCTTGTTATTCACATGCTGACGAGGAGTAGTCTTATCATTAGACACATGCTTACCATTAAAATAAGCATACATCATATTAAAAGCACAAGACATACAATTAGCAACACCACATGCTTTATGAGAGTGATTAACAGCAGGCAATTTATGCATGGTAGACATGGCATTATTGTTATCCAACTCATGTGTGTCTGAGTTAGTCTCAGTTGCTTTCACAACTTTGACTGGAACTTTCGACTCACTTGACTTGGAAACAATCTTCTCATTAGCATGATCCTCAGCACGTATTTCTTCTTGAATAACAGAAGAGGTCGCATCAAATGGTTCAGCAATTGATGCTTTATAGAGGGGTTCATCAACACCCTTAAGCACATGTGGTACTTCCCTCCCTTTAGCACAGACATGAGGAGGGGAGTTTATGCCTAATTCTCCAATAGCAGCATTGTAATCATAACCTATTCCAGATGTTTGATTAACAGCTTGTTTACTGTAGAACTCTTTAGCCTTCGAACAAGAATTGAAGTAGGCTCTAACCTTAGTCTCAAGACCGGTGATCTTGTCTTTGAGAATAGTTTCGAGTTTTCTATAACAGTCAACTCTATTCTCTAGAAAAGATACCTGTTCTTTTAATTTGTCTTGATTAATGTGCACAAGTCTTAATTCATTGACCTCTTTCTCAAGGTCTGTGATCTGTAAACTTAACAGTTCATTATCACGACGTGCACAATCTAAGTTACCTCTTAGATGATAAACCATTTCAGCATCAGAAAGTTTTACCTCTATTCTTGACGATGAAGCTTTTCCATCAACAGCCATAAGAGCAAGATTCCCTTCTTCTTCATCTTCACTATCAGTATCATCCCAGCTTCTTCCCTTTGCCAGATAAGCCCTTTCAGAGTTACTCTTCTGATTGGAATCATAAGAGTTCTTCCTTACTTGCTTTGGCTTCCTGCATTCTGTGGCAAAGTGTCCCAACTCATTGCAGTTATAGCATCTAATGGTGCTCCGATCAACCATCCCTGTTTTGTATCCACCACTGCTGGTGTTAGAGGATGAAGATCCACCTTTCTGGAATTTGTTGTAGTTGGACTTGTACTTAAGCTTGGGATTCCTCCTGAATCTGACATGGGAGAATCTCTTGACAATTTGGGTCATTGATTCATCTTCCAATTGCTCCAGCTCTTCCAAGGAATAAAAATCATCACTTGATTGATTTGTAGTAGGAGGATCATATTCTGCTACTAACTCATTTTCCTCACCCTTGGAAAACTGTACCATTCTTTCTAACTGTTGAGATTGTTGTTGTTGTTGACCTTTAGCTACAAGTGCATTAGATGTGCTGACCATTCTATCCTTCCCGTAGACTTCCTTCTGTTGAATCTGCTCCAACTCATAAGTTTTTAACACTCCATAGAGCCTGTCCAAAGAAATCTCACTCAGATCTCTAGCTTCTCTAATGACAGTGATTCTATGTTCAAGATGAGCTGGCAGTGTTAAAAGGAACTTTTTGTTGACCTCCCTGATTGAATAATACTTTCCATTGATGTTCAGGTTGTTGATCAACGCATTGTACCTCTCAAACACTTCAGTAATTCCTTCTCCTGGATTTGATTTGAAATGTTCATATTCAGAGGTTAGGATTTCCAACTTGTTCTCCCTAACTTCCTCTGTGCCTTCATTAATTACATCAATAGTTTCCCACATGTGTTTAGAATTTTTACAGTTCATCACATGTCTGTTCATCAAGGGATCAAGGGAATCAATTAATATTAATTGAAGGCTGGCATCCAAGGAGGCTTCTTCCTTCTCAGCAGGAGTAAAATCTTCAGGCTCTTTTGGATAGGTTCTAGCTTCAGTAGTCACCACACCATCTATTATTACCTCCGGTTCAATAACCATCGGAGTTTTTATACCCTTCTTTAACAAGTTTGAATATTTGGGATTTGCAACTTGTAAAAATAATAGCATCTTCTTCTTCCACATGATATAATTCTCTTTATCAAATTGTGGAATTTTAACGGTTCCAACTTTATGTGAAGTCATTATGAATTTTTGAATAAATAAAAATTCAAGGAGTTGAAAAATCACAAAAGTCTAGGATCTTGATTTGTTCGTTAATCAGAAGGCTCTGATACCAATTGTTGGGTCCCAATGTGTTTGTAGAAGGGGGGTTGAATACAAACGTTACCAAATAATCAAATAAATGCGGAATAAAAAATGTGAAACAAAATTCAAGTTAAATAAAAATATTATTAAACTTGAAAGGTGTTACAACAACTGTATCGATTACAAGGTATTAATCTCAAATCAATTATCACAAATCTAGAATAAATTCGACATGAACTTTTTCTATTTTTGCAATAATTAGAATCAAATGCTAAACGTGATTTGAGATTAAGTTCTAGGGATTTTGATCCGCTAGATTGTTACACAAGAACAAGATAAAGATTTCTAGTTGATTGGATTTAACTTTGCAATCTAGAAATTGATCTTTGAAATAAGCAGATGAAAAATGAAATATTTGTTGCGGCTGCTGTGTTCTTGTTTTTGACTTTTGTATTGGATGGATAATTGAACTGCTGCTTGTCTGCTTCTTTTTAATCAACAGAATAGAATTGAACTGGCAAGACAATCCTGAGCTCAGCAAGACAATCGGTAGGACAATGGATTGAACTAGCAAGACAATCTGAATGAACTAGCATGACAATCAGAATGAACTAGCATGACAATCAGAATGAACTAGCAAGACAATCCTTCTCCTAGTGTAACTTTCGGTGAGACTATTGAAAATGGCCTAGCATGACAATCGGTATGACAATCCTGATTGTCATGCTAGTTCATTTTCAATTGTCTTGCTGATTTAATGCAGATTTTAATCCAATTTAAATTCTGAAAATTCCTAAAATTAATTCAGAATTAATTAATCAATTAATTCAATTAATAAATAAATTATTCTTCGCAGATATAATTTATTTTC
This sequence comes from Apium graveolens, assembly GCF_009905375.1. Classification (NCBI taxonomy): domain Eukaryota; kingdom Viridiplantae; phylum Streptophyta; class Magnoliopsida; order Apiales; family Apiaceae; genus Apium; species Apium graveolens. Next base: position 174,386,964 of record NC_133654.1, read on the forward strand.
TTAATTAAATTAGATGACTTAATTAATTAATAGAGAATTAATTCTAGTCTTCAACAGCACCCATCCTTCTGCAGATCTTCTGAAAATCACTGAAAATTATGAATCAATTCCACCACTTCAATGTTGACACTCAATGTACTGTCTGGTTCATGAGTGACTAACTTCCGTGACGTTTCTTCATGTCTTGACTTTGACACTTTGATTTTCTTCAGATTAAATCCTTGTAATTAATGATACTCTGACGAAATCTCTGTCACTTGATTAAATCCACGATCTTGATTTATATCATTGAGGCATGATCAACATCTTGAACTTCTTCCAGTGAATTAACTCCTCAAGTCTGTAGATGAACCTTGTTTCTGAATCCTTTGACAGATATTACTTTGCGAGATCTCTCTGACGGTCGATCCACTATTTACTTATTACATTCTTATTTGAGTTGAGTTGAATCCTCGAATATACAAATAGGCCTATGACATATGACTTACAAGCATGGTATGAGACTTTAGCTCAGTTTCTTCTGGAAAGTGGATTTAACAGAGGAACTATAGACAAAACACTGTTCTACCTCAACCATGGAAAGGACTTACTTCTGGTCCAGATTTATGTTGATGATATTATTTTTGGGTCTACAAATGACAGACTTTGCAAGAAGTTTGCCAAACTGATGCAGTCAAGGTATCAGATGAGTATGATGGGGGAACTTAGCTATTTTCTGGGCCTTCAAGTCAAGCAGAATGAAGAAGGCACTTTTATTTGTCAAACTAAGTACACCAGAAACTTGCTGAAAAAATTTGGAATGCAAGATTGTTCAAGTGCATCCACTCCCATGGCCACTGCAACAAAACTGGATAAGGATACTGGTAAATCAGTAGATATTACTGATTACAGAGGTATGATTGGCTCTCTACTCTATCTAACTGCTAGTAGACCTGATATCATGTATGCTACCTGTCTTTGTGCAAGATTTCAAGCAGATCCAAGAGAACCTCACTTAACAGCTGTGAAAAGAATTTTTAAGTATCTTAAGGGCACAGCTGATCAGGGATTGTGGTATCCCAGAGAATCAGATTTTAAACTAATAGGTTACTCAGATGTAGATTTTGCAGGTTGCAAAATTGACAGGAAAAGCACAAGTGGAAGCTGCCAATTTCTTGGAGGCAGATTGGTTTCTTGGTTTAGCAAGAAACAAAAGTCAATTTCCACATCAACTGCAGAAGCAGAATATATTGTTGCAGGAAGCTGTTGTGCACAGATTCTTTGGATGAAGAATCAGTTACTGTGTTAGATATATTTGATAATGTCATGGCTAATATGTTTTATGTTTAGCTTTCAGATCTTACTTGAACAGGATAAATCAGTACTTAACTGTTGATCAGTACTTATACTGGAAGTCAGGACTTAAGGATATCAGTACTTATGTTATCAGGAGATAATCATCAGAAGATAGATATCAGAACTTAAGTGTTGAAGGACGATCAGATAAGGACAGTAGCTGATTAAAGGAAAGAAGATCAAGATAAATATAAGAAGAGATATGCATGAAGAAGGAATTCTGTAAAGAATGGAATACTTGGAAGAAAAGATATCTGACTGATATATTTTAGGAAGCAGAATTATATTCCATATCAATTAGCGATTATCTTGTAACTGTGTAGTATATAAACACAGACATAGGGTTTACACTATAAGTGTTATCATTATTAGAGAAGATTATTCATTGTAACCCTAGTAGCTCTCGTGATATTTGTTCATCACTGAGAGGTAACAGTTCCATACTGTAACAGAGTTTATTGTTTCAATAAAGTTTGTTTTCTGTTACTTAAGTTCTTAAAGTTCGATTTGAGTGTACTATACACTGTATTCACCCCCTCTACAGTGTGTGTGTGACCTAACAATTGGTATCAGAGCCTATCTGTTAACATACATACAGTTAAAGATCCAAACACAATCATGTCGGACACAGAAACTCCAACTAAGCCTACCAAAACTGAGGAACCGCCAAAGACACAAATTCGGAGTCGGTATGAGACCATCAGAGTTCCCATACTGAGACCATCTGAATATCCCATATGGAAGGTAAGGATGACCATGTTCCTGGAAGCAACAGATCCAGAATACCTTGATAGAATCAAGGAAGGCCCTCACAAACCAACCAAGCTCGCTGTTGCAGTTGCAGGTGAAGCAGCAAAGACCGTACCAAAGGAGAAGAGTGATTATACTGCTGAAGACATAGCATCAATTGCTAAGGATGCTAAGGTACGACACTTACTGCATAGTGCCATTGATAATGTAATGTCAAACAGGGTAATCAACTGCAAGACTGCTAAGGAGATATGGGATGCTCTGGAAACAAGGTGTCAGGGAACTGACACAATTAAGAAGAACAGGAAGACAATACTCACTCAAGAGTATGAACACTTTGACTCAAAGACTAATGAGTCATTGAATGATTTATATGATAGATTTGTCAAACTTTTGAATGATTTGTCATTGGTTGATAAAGAGTATTATCTTGAAGATTCAAACCTTAAGTTCCTGTTAGCTCTTCCTGAATGCTGGGATTTGAAGGCAACGACAATAAGAGACAACTACAATCTTGATGAAACAGCTCTTGACGAAATCTATGGAATGCTCAAGACTCATGAGCTGGAGATGGAACAAAGAAGCAAGAGGAAAGGAGGAAAGTCAAGGACAGTTGCTCTTAAGGCTGAAGAAGAATTCCCCAAAGCAGCTTCCTCAAAGAAAGACAAGGGTAAAGCTCTTTTCATAAAGTCTGATACTGAGTCATCAAGTTCTGAGAGTGATGATGACTCAGATTCTGAAAGCTTGCCTGAGACTGATGCTGATGAGGAGATGATGAAGCTGTGTGCTCTTATGGTGAAAGGAATCACAAAGATTGCATACAGGAAGTTCAGGAAGGGAAAGAAGTTTTCCAGGAAAGGCATAATTTCTGATAAGAAGAATTTCAGAAGATCTGAAGGCAGAGGAGGAAAGTCTGACAGAGGAGACTACACCAATGTTAAATGCTATAACTGTGGTGAGAAAGGCCACATATCTCCTGATTGCAAGAAGGTAAAGGGTGACAAAGGCAAGGCTCTTGTCACAAAGCAGAAAAGCTGGATAGACACCTCAGGCTCTGAAAGTGAGGAAAACTATGCATTGATGGCAAATGCTGATAAAGAAAGTGCTGAGAGCAGTTCTGAAGCTGCTGAAACAAAGGTACCTCAGACTACTTATGCTTTTCATACTGATGATATTAATGAGTTGAGAAGATATCTTAAAACCATGTTTGTTAGTTATAGAGATCAAACTTTAACATGTGAAAGCTTAACTTCTGAAAATCTTGCATTTAAGAAAAGAAATGATTTCTTAGAAAAAGAGTTAGTCATGTTCCATCAAACTCAGAAGGATAGAGATGATGCTTTTTATGTTAGGAATGAAGTGCTAAAAATAAATGAATCTCTAAAAACTGAGTTAGAAAAGGAAAGAGAGATTATCAGGACTTGGACTAACTCTGGCAAAACAACTCAAAATTTGCTAAGTAGTGGAAACTGGAAAGAGGGCTTAGGTTATGGAGAAGATAAGAATGATAAAGGAACTGAAGAAATTAAGTCTGTTGATAAGCAAAAGCCAAAGTTAAAACCTGTTAAGTTTGTAACTGTAAAGTCTGAAAATGAAAAATCAGAAGTTACAAAGAAATTAACTTCTGACAAACTAAAACAGGAAAAGACAGCTGAAGTGAACATAGGCTTAATGACAAAGAAGCAGCTTAAGCATAAGCTGAAAGATGTTAAGAAAGCAAACAAGGTAAAATCACCTAGGAAAAATAGGAACGGAAAGGAAGGTGTGAATAAAACCAATAATTATAAACCTGATCCTGATGCTTCTAGGAAAACATGTCATAACTGTGGAAGTTCTAACCATCTGGCTTCTTTTTGCAGGAAGAATAAGAATATTAACTCCTTACCTCCAAAGTCAGGAGTTAAGAGTCAGTCTGTTAGATACAAACCACAAAATCCTTGTTTTCATTGTGGTAGTTTATGGCATTCCATTTATACTTGTAAGGAATATCATAGCTTGTACTATGATTATTATCAAATAAAACCTTCTTTGAAGAAAGTTTCCATTGTTCCTTCTAGTGTAAATTCTGATTCAAAGTTTGATAGTGTAAGTTCTGATAAGAAAAATGTTAACATAAACTCTGATGCTAAATCCGCTGCAAATGTTAACAAACTTAATAAGGCCAAAGGATCCAAGCAAGTATGGGTCCTTAAAACTAATAATTAGTGGTCTTTGTGATTGCAGGGAAAGAGGAAAAATATTCTAGTTCTGGACAGTGGATGTTCAGGACATATGACTGGAAATAAGGCCCTGCTATCAGACTTTGTGGAGAAAGCTGGCCCAAGTGTTTCTTATGGAGATGGCAACATTGGAAAAACATTGGGATATGGCAATATCAATCTTGGAAATGTCATAATTAAACAAGTAGCTCTGGTCTCAGGACTTAAACACAACCTACTGAGTATAAGTCAAATCTGTGACAGAGGTTATCATGTTGATTTCTTTGAAGAACACTATGAAATTGTGAGTAAATCTAAAGGCAAAGTTGTTCTGAAAGGATACAGGCGTGGTAACATTTATGAAGCTAAGTTTTCAACAAGTACTGATGAATCTGCAATCTGTCTGATGAGTAGAGCATCAATTGAAGAAAGCTGGAATTGGCATAAGAAACTCTCTCATTTAAATTTCAACAATATAAATGAACTGGTCAAGAAAGATCTTGTGAGAGGATTGCCAAACACAGTATTTGCTCCTGATGGTCTTTGTGATTCATGTCAGAAAGCCAAACAAAGAAAATATTCATTCAAGAGCAAGACTGAATCATCAATTCTTGAGCCTTATCATCTACTACATGTTGATATATTTGGTCCAGTAAATGTCATGTCCATTGCAAAGAAGAAGTATGCGTTGGTCATAGTGGATGAGTTCACCAGATACACATGGGTGTATTTCTTGCATACAAAAAGTGAAACTGCATCAATCTTGATTGATCATGTCAAACATCTGGATAAAATGGTCAAAGATTCTGTGAAAGTTTTAAGGAGTGATAATGGCACTGAGTTCAAGAATTTGATAATGGAAGAGTTCTGAAAAAGCCATGGAATAAAGCAGGAATTTTCTGCTCCTGGAACTCCACAGCAAAATGGAGTTGTTGAAAGGAAGAATAGAACTCTCATTGAAGCTGCACGTACAATGCTTGAAGAAGCAAAGCTTCCAACCTATTTTTGGGCTGAAGCTGTGCAGACTGCTTGTTTTACTCAAAATGCAACACTCATTAACAAGCATGGAAAAACACCATATGAGATGGTGAAGAAAAAGAAGCCAAATCTGAAATACTTTCATGTATTTGGATGCAAGTGTTTTGTTCTCAAAACTCATACTGAACAGCTATCAAAGTTTGATCTAAAAGCTGATGAAGGAATCTTTGTTGGATATCCACTTTCCACAAAAGCCTTCAGAGTCTATAATTTGAGAACAAAAGTAGTCATGGAATCTATCAATGTCTCTTTTGATGACAAGAAGATTACTGGTCTTGAAGATTTCATTGACCATGATCAGCTGAGATTTGAAAATGAAGACTCAAATTCTGATACTGAAAATCCTGAAAGTCTATATCCTGATACTGTAAACTCTGATGGAATAAACTCTGATGTTATTGAAACGGTGGTGGCTACGCCAAGGGAAGATGCACCGATGCAGGGGGAGCATACTCAAGATCCTACCACAGCTCAAGAAACATCAGAACATACATCTGGCTCTTCAAATTCTGATTCGTCAAGTTCTGATAAGCCAAGTTCTGATAGTGCTGAAAATTTAAATACTGAAGACTCCAACTCAGAGAGCATAGTTTCAGGGGAGCATCAGAAAATGAAAATGAAGATAGCATGGATCATGGGGGAGCATCCAGTTCTAGAAAAAACCTTCCATCTGCAAGGAAGTGGACAAAATCACATACACCTGATTTGATAATTGGAAATCCTGATGCAGGTGTCAGAACTAGAACAGGTACTTCAAATGAATGTCTTTACAATTCTTTTCTCTCTCAGACTGAGCCAAAGAAAGTGGAAGAAGCTTTTCAAGATGCTGATTGGGTGCAAGCAATGCAGGAAGAGTTGAATGAATTTGAAAGAAACAAAGTCTGGACCCTAGTGCCAAGACCAAAGAATAGATCTGTTGTTGGTACAAAGTGGGTATTCAGAAACAAAACTGACAGTGATGGCATAATTACAAGGAATAAGGCAAGGCTGGTTGCAAAAGGATATTCTCAACAGGAGGGAATTGATTATGATGAAATATTTGCACCAGTTGCTAGGTTAGAAGCCATAAGGATATTCTTGGCTTATGCTGCTCACAAAAAGTTTACTGTTTTTCAAATGGATGTGAAAAGTGCTTTTCTCAATGGAGAATTGGAGGAGGAGGTATATGTTGAACAACCTCCAGGTTTTGTAGATACCAAACATCCAGATTATGTCTACAGGCTTGATAAAGCACTTTATGGACTTAAGCAAGCTCCTAGAGCATGGTATGAGACTTTAGCTCAGTTTCTTCTGGAAAGTGGATTCAACAGAGGGACAATAGACAAAACACTGTTCTACCTCAACCATGGAAAGGACTTACTTCTGGTCCAGATTTATGTTGATGATATCATTTTTGGATCTACAAATGACAAACTTTGCAAAAAGTTTGCCAAACTAATGTAGTCAAGATATCAGATGAGTATGATGGGGGAACTTAGCTATTTTCTGGGCCTTCAAGTCAAGCAGAATGAGGAAGGCACTTTTATTTGTCAAACCAAGTACACCAGAAACTTGCTGAAGAAATTTGGAATGCAAGATTGTTCAAGTGCATCCACTCCAATGGCCACTGCAACAAAACTGGATAAGGATACCGGTAAATCAGTAGATATTACTGACTACAGAGGTATGATTGGCTCTCTACTCTATCTAACTGCTAGTAGACCTGATATCATGTATGCTACATGTCTTTGTGCAAGATTTCAAGCAGATCCAAGAGAACCTCACTTAATAGCTGTAAAAAGAATCTTTAAGTATCTTAAAGGAACAGCTGCTCTGGGATTATGGTATTCTAGAGAATCAGATTTTAAACTAATAGGTTACTCAGATGCAGATTTTGCAGGTTGCAAAATTGACAGGAAAAGCACAAGTGGAAGCTGTCAATTTCTTGGAGGCAGATTGGTTTCTTGGTACAGCAAGAAACAAAAGTCAATTTCCACATCAACTGCAGAAGCAGAGTATATTGCTGCAGGAAGCTGTTGTGCACAGATTCTTTGGATGAAGAATCAGTTACTGGATTATGGGTTAACATATTTCAAAATCCCTATTTACTGTGATAATCAAAGTGCTATTACTATGACAGGTAATCCAGTTCAACACTCTATGACAAAGCACATCAGCATCAGGTACCACTTCATCAGGGAACATGTGGATGAAGGTACAGTGGAATTGCATTTTGTTCCCACAGATCAACAACTAGCAGATATCTTCACAAAACCACTGTGTGAAGCTACTTTTACAAGATTGGTAAATGAACTTGGAATGGTTTCAGGATCTTTCTCTAAATCTGCTCAGTCTTGTTCTGTGTTATCAGACTTTATGCTCAGTATTTACAGAATTAATCTCATTGTGTATTCTGTGCTTAATTGATAAATGTCTTTAAGTATTGACTGTTGTCTGATATATGTTTCTAAACTCTGATAAGTGATATGTCTGTTCAAGTACCTATTCAATCCTATGAGGATAACTGTGCTAGATACTGACCTAGTAGTCTTCAATAAACAAATGATTCCATGTAAGAAGTAATTATTTCAGTGGAAATCTTATGACACTAGCAAATTCTGATAATTGAGCTTAGTTAAGTTTACTTTGTATATCTTATTACTAAGTCACAAATTAGAATAATGCTACTCATCTATTAAGTTCTGATACTAGTAAAACTGCTGAATGTACTAAGTGCTGATAAACCTCACTTATCAAAAGAAAAAGCAAAAAGATCAAAGAATAAAATCAGGTACTCCTTTGAGATCTAGAGTAAAAATATGGAAGGGACGACCCAAGTGCATTGCTGGTATTAAGTAAATATGCATTAGAAAAGCAAAATATTTTCTTGGTGACTTTTCACCCTCTATGATTACTGGAGAAATACTCTAATAAGAGCATAAATTCTGATAAACAGTCGTGACTCACTTACACTGAGAAGCCACTGTAAAATAGAATTTCAAAAGATGCATAAAATTAGCACAAAACAGTTGAGATGGACTCATGCATGAACTCATTCATCAGTAGGTTTCAGGACAATGACAGCTCTTTAGCAAAATTTTAGTTATGCCTTATTTCTAAGATGTACTGAAGTGACTCAGACTTTACTCTCTTTTACTGTTATTTAGCTTAATGCACACACTAATCACTCCATATGAATGATGAAAATTACTGTGGTGGTCTATGTTATTTTAGATAAATAGTCACTGTGTCACTTTGCACAAATTCTGAGGACAAGTTCTAGTTACACGTTCTAATGATTAAGTTCTGAAGTCTATAACTCAGAACTTGTATGAGGATTTACTAAGATGGGCATTCCTTTTTCGAGTTAAGAAATTATGTTCAGATGACTGTTAAGTTCTGATATAAGTCTAAGTTCTGATATTACAGTCTAATGTTTTACTTGACTTATCTGTGAATAAAATTTGATAATAGTCTCAGTTAATAATTGAATATGTTGAAGTGGAAGATTAATAGTCACTATGGTTAGGGTTAATGGTATTTGTACCTGAACAGTCCAATGTTACTTGTTTCTTGTGCGCTTTAAACCATGTTTCATCTTTCCAATGAATGTTATTCTTTTTCAAAGTCTAGGGAGACGAGGTAGAATTAATTCTACCTGTCAGCATTCAATTTCTTTGCGTCTCCTGGCATTCTCTTGCCTATATAAGTAGCCACTTCACATCAGTCTTTCCATCAAATTCTTCTCACACACTTATCTTCATACTTCTTCTTTCAAAAACACAATGGTCAGATACAACATGTTTTTGAACTACCAAAACTTCAATATGGAGCTAAGCTGTGCCGATTGGCAGCAGGAATGGCATGTCACAGCCATTCCTGAGGAGATATGGGACTCTGTCCCACAGGAGGTACTGACACACCTCATGTTCTTCTATATGGACTACCATCGCCATCTGGAGCGATTGGAGGAGGAAAGGATGGAAGCTCTCCGCCAGCAAGAGCGAATCATCAGACTCGCCATTCTGTTTGTCGAGAGTATGAAGAAGAAGAAATGATTTAATCTTGTCTTCTTCCTGTTTTTCTTCATCATCAGCTTTGTCAGGCTTCTTAGCTAGGACTAAGGCTGTTGATGTTCGGTTTAGAAGCTTAGGGAAAATCTTGTATAAGTATTGATGTAATTTCCATTTCATAAATATATTGTCTTGATATATTAATGAAAGTTGTTTTTACTTCAAGATTTTGTCTCTGAGTTATTTTATCTTGTGTTGATAAATCCTGATTGATATTCTGATGACCATATAAATTTTGTTTTATATTAAGTTCTGATTCATTTTCAGCACTTACTTATCTAATTTATCTTGGTCATTTTCATGTGATGTATTTTCAGAATATTAATGATGCAGTGAAAAATAATTCAATCAGTGATAACGGTTTAAATTTTGAATTAAAACTGTTTCTCTTGATAAATGGAATGGTTTTTCCTTGAAACTAGGCATATGGGTAAGTAATGATTCCTGTTTTCTCGAGCCCAGTAACTGTCCGTTATTACTGCATGTCTGACAGGTGTCCAACGGTAACATTTTTGTTCAGAGTATAAGTACAACAGAGAGAAGATTTCTTTAATCTTTTATTTTCTTCATATTTTATCTCTCTCCTTAATTTTACTCTCTTTCTCTTTATTTCTCACGTTGGTTTTTCATACAGACATTATATCAAACACCTAACAGGCATACTTGAATCTCAATTTTTTTCACATGGCACCAAAGGATTTAATCATTGATGGAGCTAAGTTTGTCCCCAACAACTATGCTGCAGTTCTTGATCACACTGAAGCTCCATCTGAATTGCACTTTGTGCAAGATCTTCTTGCACATAGTGAGGTTGGGTATACATTAACACAGCCTGAATTCTTTTCAAGCCAACAAGTTCTGAGGTTTTGGAGGACTGGACTTTTTGATGATGGTGGTCAACGTGGAACTCCCAGTATTATCTTCCAAGTGGATGATTCATCCTTTGTAGTCACTCCTGGTACAGTACGCAGGGCTTTACATCTTCCAGAAGATTGTACTTTCTCAATTCCAGAGGACTCAGCCCTTCGGGAGTTAATGGCTAAATTGGGATATGAAAAGAGTCTGACGAAACTTGGACAGTTGAAACGGGCTAATATCAGAAGAGAATGGAGTTTCTTCTTTGATTGCATCACCAAAGCTTTTGGGAACAAATGTTCGAATTTTGATGCTATTCCAATTATGAGTCAGCACATCGGGTATGCAATTATCAATCAAACTCATTTTGATTTTGCAACTGCTTTAATTGGTTTTATTGGGGATAGGATGACAGAGGATCGAGATGTTGTTTATTTTGCTAGATTCTGTCAACTTATTTACACTTATTGTACTGATGAACCTCATTTAGTCAGCACCCAAACCCCACCTTTTAAGGTTGCAAAATGATACTTTAATGACCTGGTAAATGCTGATACTAAGAAAAAAGTGGTTAGACCATTACAGATTCCTCAGTCTGTAAAACAGATCCTAGTAAATGCTGATCCTGATACTTATAGATCTGTTTACTCTGATGTCCAACCAACTCCAAACACCCAAAATCCATCAACCTCAGTACCTACCTCTCATTCTACTCAACCTACCCTCGGAACATATCTCAAATCATATCTCTCCACTTCACAGACTGCTCAACCTTCATCTTCAGCACCTACTGTGAAATCTTCATCTTCCAAGCCAAAGAGGACAAAGAATGTTCCTCAAACACCTCAAAAGAGAAGGAGGATTGCATTGAGAGATGAATCTGATTCTGAGGAACCGGTTCCTGCTAGAGAACTTATTGTAACTGAAGCTGAGAAAGAGATTTCTCAGAAGGATTCTGAAATTGGGGGTTCTAGGCTTCTCAAGAGGCTTAGACGAATGACAGTTCCTGAAACTCCCAAGGAATCCAAATCAACAAGGAAGTACAAGAAATAGAGGGCACAAAGGCCAGTTTCAGATGATGAAGAGGAAGTAGCTAAGGAAGGGGATCAGGAATCTCTGATCTCACAAGACAAGGAATTTGCTCTAGTCATTTCTTCTCCATCAACTCCATCTCAGGAAGCTGTATCTGACAAGGCTAACTCACCATCTGTGTCTCTTGTTGATCCAGGCACAAGTGCTGATATTGATGTTCAACACTTGGTTGTGTCTGAAGTATTTCTCTTAAAAGCTCCAACAGCAAATAATCCTTCCACAACACCTGTTACTGATGTTGTTCAAACTCCAGAGTTATCAACAACACCTTCTCTGCATCAAGATGCTGATGATCAGACTTTAGGTGAGCATCAGGATATGGCTGTTGATTAGAACTTAGTATCAGATCAGCAATTAGAGGATGCTGAAGCCTCCATTGCTACTCACACTGTTGTCTTATCAGAAGATACTGATTCTTTAAGTTCTGATGCTGCAAATGCTGGAGATACTGGTGATGCTGCTCCAACTGTAGATGCTGATGAAGCAGGTCCTTCAGGACATACTCCTCAACAGACTCTTCCTAAGTCTGAACTGGTAAAGAAGTTTGTTATCGGGGAAGCACCAGTACCTTGGAGTGAAACTCTTGCAGGTCAGGAGTGGACTAAGGAATGAAACTCCGTTTCATGTGTTCCAACTGAAAAACATCTTGCTGAGCACTTGACTAAAGCTGATGAAATGTTAAATTCTGATGATTTTAAAACCCAGCTTAGAGTCACTGCATTGAGTACTAAACATCTACAAGGTCTTCATTCAACTACTCATGCAGAGCTACACAAGATTCAGGAGAACTTTATCAAACAGGAACAAGTTTGGAAAATTGATAAGAAAAAGTTCTTTCAACCTACCATTGACAGGATTGCTTATATTGAGAAAACTCAAGAGAAACAACAAGCTCAGATTGATGAAATTCTGACAAATCAAGCTTCTCAGCAATCGCAACTTACTGAAATCCAATCCTCAGTGGAATTACTTATCACTCTTTTACTACCTGCTGATGCCAAAAAGGGGGAGAAGGTAATTAAGTCCAAATGCAAAACTAACAGGACACTGCAAGGAAAGGATGATGGAAATGATGATCAAGGATACTCTGGAATGGGTAGCGGTCATAGTCAAGGTAGAAGGTTTACATCAAGACAAGCTAGTCACAGGACAAGTTCTGATACTGGGAAAAGAATAAGTTCTGCTGCTGGTAAAAGGATAAGTTCTGATGAACTTCTAGATCTTGATGAGGAAATGTCAAGACAGTTATTTCTTCAAGAAAATCCAGGAATGGACTTGGAAAGTTTAAAGGAAGAAGAAGCCAGACTTAAATCAGAGAAAGTCACATCTAAATCTGAAGCTTCTGGTAAAAAATCACTTCCAAAACTCAAAGGCATTGTGATCAAAGAAAGGACACATACTGAAGCAACATTGGCTAGATCACAACCACAGATAGATCCAAGATCCAAGGGTAAAGAAAAGGTTGGTGAACCTATCAAGGTTTATGTACCTCCTGAGGAAGAAGAAATTACTGATGAAAAGGATCATCTTGCTCTGACTTCAAGAAAAGTTCTTAAAACAACCTCTGACATGGCTCAAGTTGTTCAGAGTCAAGAAATTGTAAGTTCTGATATTCAGAAGAAGCAAGTAACCTCTGACATAGCTCAAGTTAACTTGATATCAGAAAATAGATCAAAGACACTCCTACCAGGATTCACTAAAGCAAAACAGACTCAATCTTTGAAGACTACTGCAAGTGGTTTTGAAGCAAGAGTAGTTACTGGAAAGGAAGCTAGAGATAAAACTGGATTGGGAAGTGCTGATGAAAGAAGAGTACACAACACTACCAATGATCCAACTTCCTTGAGTGAACCAGGTATTGGAGCAACTCCTGAGAGATTGAATCAACTGGAATCTGTACAGATGGTTTACCATACCTACTTGAAAGAATACATCATGTTGTATTTCATGACAGATGGTAGGGTTTATCATATAAGACAAAATGCCATTCCATTGAAGTATTTTGAAGAATTGGAGCATGTACTTTTCTTACTTCAAGTGGATGACAGAATAACAGGGATTGCTGCAAACTACTTAAAAGAACAGATTCAGAGACAGAAAAGGCTTTATTCTGTTAAGTCAGACAGCATATATGTTCCAAAGTACAGAGATCACAATGGTGATATTGTTGATATGAAGCCTAATACTGCTCAGATCAGAACATATCTTGGTATTAAGGGACTTGAATTCAATCTAGAGTCTGACAAAGCTTATGTCATAAGACTAGATCAGGAGTTGAGAAAAGCAAAGATCAATGATCTCAGAGTTGCAATCTTTCAAACTGGTAAAGATATTGCAGAGCTTAAAGATGTCAAAAGGAGAATGATTGATGAACTCAGATATGCTGAGAAATGTTAGTTGAAGAACTATCTCAGAACAACTCCTGACATCAAAGAGATCAGAAAATGATGAAGCCAAGTCGAAGATCTACAACTGCTTAAATTCTGATATTTATACAGACTGAAGTTGTTATCAGAAGTTGAAATTGGTAAAAGCTTTAAGGACTGTAAGTTGTAGTTATCTAGTCTAATTCTCATGCATTTGTACTTAATGTTTTTGACATCATCAAATATTTGTTAAACTTGTATATTATGTTAATTTACAAGTTAGGGGAGATTGTTAGATATATTTGATAATGTCATGGCTAATATGTTTTATGTTTAGCTTTCAGATCTTACTTGAACAGGATAAATCAGTACTTAACTGTTGATCAGTACTTATACTGGAAGTCAGGACTTAAGGATATCAGTACTTATGTTATCAGGAGATAATCATCAGAAGATAGATATCAGAACTTAAGTGCTGAAGGACGATCAGATAAGGACAGTAGTTGATTAAAGGAAAGAAGATCAAGATAAACATAAGAAGAGATATGCATGAAGAAGGAATTCTGTAAAGAATGGAATACTTGGAAGAAAAGATATCTGATTGATATATTTTAGGAAGCAGAATTATATTCCATATCAATTAGCGATTATCTTGTAACTGTGTAGTATATAAACACAGACATAGGGTTTACACTATAAGTGTTATCATTATTAGAGAAGATTATTCATTGTAACCCTAGCAGCTCTCGTGATATTTGTTCATCACTGAGAGGTAACAGTTCCATACTGTAACAAAGTTTATTGTTTCAATAAAGTTTGTTTTCTGTTACTTAAGTTCTTAAAGTTCGATTTGAGTGTACTATACACTGTATTCACCCCCTCTACAGTGTGTGTGTGACCTAACATACTGGATTATGGGTTAACATATTTCAAAATCCCTATTTACTGTGATAATCAAAGTGCTATTGCTATGACAGGTAATCTAGTTCAACACTCTATGACAAAGCACATCAGCATCAGGTACCACTTCATCAGGGAACATGTGGATGAAGGTACAGTGGAATTGCACTTTGTTCCAACAGAACAACAACTAGCAGATATATTCACAAAACCATTGTGTGAAGCTACTTTTACAAGATTGGTAAATGAACTTGGAATGGTTTCAAGTTCTTTCTCTAAATTTGCTTAGTTTTGTTCTGATGCATCAGACTTTATGATCATTATTTACAGAATTTAATCTCTTTGTGTATTCTGTGCTTAATTGAAAAATGTGTTTAAGTACTAACTGTTGTCTGATATATGTTTCTAAACTCTGATAGTGATATGTCTGTTTAGGTAACTATTCAATCCTATGAGGATAACTGTGTTAGATGCTGACCTAGTAGTCTTCAATAAACAAGGGATCCCATGTAAGAAGTAATTATTTCTGTGGAAATCTATTGGCACAAGCAAATTCTGATAATTGAGCTTAGTTGAGTTTACTTTGTCTATCTTATTACTATGTCACAAACTAGAATATTGCTTCTCATCTGTTAAGTTCTGATGCTAGTAAATCTGTTGAATGTACTAAGTGCTGATAAACCTCACTTATCAAAAGAAAAAGCAAAAGAATCAAGGATTAAAATTCAGGTACTCCTTTGAGATCTGGAGTAAAAATGTGGAAGGGACGACCCAAGTGCATGGCTGGTATTAAGTAAATATGCATTAGAAAAGCGAAATATTTTCTTAGTGACTTTTCACACTCTATGATTACTGGAGAAATACTCTGATAATAGCATAAATTCTGATAAGCAGTCGTGACTCACTTACACTGAGAAGCCGCTGTAAAATGGAATTTAAAAAGATGCACAAAATTAGCACAAAATAGTTGAGGTGGACTCAAGCATGAACTCATTCAACAGTAGGTTTCAGAATAATGACAGCTCTTTAGCAAAGTTTTAGTTATGCCTTATTTCTAAGATGTATCGAAGTGAATCAGACTTTTCTCCTTGTCTGATATTTAGCTTAATGCACACACTAAACACTCCATATGAATAATGAAAATCACTGTGGTGATCTATGTTGTTTTAGATGAAAAGTCATTGTGTCACATTGCACAAATTCTGAGGACAAGTTGTGATTGCATGTTCTGATGATTATGTTCTGAAGAATATAAATCAGAATTTGTGTGAGGACTTACTAAGATAGGTATTCATTTTTTGAGTTAAGAAATTATGTTCTAATGATCGTTAAGTTCTGATATAAGTCTAAGTTCTGATATTAACGTCTGATTCTTTACTTGACTTATTTGTGGATAAAATTTGGAAATAGTCTCAGTTTAAACCAGAAAATGTTGAAGTGGAAGATTAACAGTCACTATATTTAGGGATAGTGGTACTCGTACATGAACAGTCAACTTTTACTTGCTTCTTGTGCGCATTAAACCATGTTTTCCCTTTCAAATGAATGTTTTTCTTTTTCCAAGTCTGGGGAGACGAGGTAGAATTAATTCTACCTGTCAGCATTAAATTTCTTTGCGTCTCCTGGCATTCTCTTGCCTATATAAGCAACCACTTCACATCAGCCTTCCCATCAAATCTTTTATCATAAACTCACCTTCATAATCCTTATATCAAAAACACCATGGTCAATTACAATATATTTTTGAACTACGAAACATTCAACATGGAGCTGAGCTGTGCCGATTGGCAGCAGAAATGGCACGTTACTGCCATTCCTGATGAGATATGGGACTCTGTTCCCCAGGAGGTACTCACCCACCTCCTGTTCTTCTACATGGATTACCATCGCCATCTGGAGCGATTGGAGGAGGAAAGGCTGGAAGCTCTCCGCCAGCAAAAGCGAATCATATGACTCGCTATTCTGTTTGTCGAGAGTAGGAAGAAGAAATGATTTATTTTCTTCTTCCTGTTTTTCTTCATCATCAGCCTTGCCCTGCTTCTTGAGCTAGGACAAAGGCTGTTGACGTTAGGTTTAGCAGCTTAGGGAAATCTTGTACAAGTTCTGATGTAATTTCAATTTCATGAATGTATTCTCTTGATATATTAATGAAATTTGTTTTTGTTTCAAGATCTTGTCTCTGAGATATTTTGTAATGCATTGATAAATCCTGATTCATATTCATATTCTAATGACCATCTAAATTATGTTTTAACTTCAGTTCTGATTTTATTTTATCAGTACTTGCTCATCTGATTTATTATGGTCATTTTCACTCGAATTTTTTTAATCTTGATGTTGTAGTGAAAAATAATTAAATAAGTGGGAACAGTTTCAATTTTGAATTAAAACTATTTCACCTTGATTAATGGAATAACTGGGTAAGTGGAACAGTTTTCCTTGAAAAACTGCAAGTGGGTAAGTAATGATTACTGTTTTCTCGTGCCCATTAACTATTCATTTTTACTGCATGTCTGACAGGTCTCCAACGGTTACATTTTTTTTTCAAAAGTATAAGTAAGACAGAGAGAGGATTTTTTAATCTTTTATTTCCTTTCATACTTTTTCTCTCTATTTGCTTTTACTCTCTTTCTTCTTCTAACGTTGGTTTTTCATATAGACATTCTATCAAACACCTAACATGCACTTATACATCTCGATTAATTTCATGGCTCCTAAGGATTTAATCATTGATGGAGCTAAATTTGTTCCAAACGACTATGCTGCAATTCTTGATAATGCTGAAGCTCCGTCTGAATTGCATTTTGTGCAAGATCTTCTTGCACACAGTGAAATCGGGTATGCACTGACCCAACCTTCAGTATTCTCAAGCCAACAAGTTCTGACACTTTGGAGGACTGGAAACTTTGATAATGGTGGTCAAAATGGTACTCCTAGTATTGTTTTCGAAGTGGGTGATTCTCCTTATGCAGTCACTCCTGGTACAATACTTAAGGCTCTACATCTCCCAGAAGGATGTACTTTTTTAATTCCAGAGGAATTAGCTCTTCAGGAGTTAATGGCCAATTTGGGGTATGAACAGAGTTTGGCAAAGCTTGGGCAGTTGAAACGGGCTCATATCAGAAAGGAATTGAGTTTCTTCTCCGACTGCATCACTAAAGCTTTTGGGAACAAGTGTTCGAATTTTGATACCATCCCCATAATGAGTCAGCACATCGGGTATGCCATTATAAACCAAACTCATTTTGATTTTGCAACGGCTATAATAGGTTTTATTGGGGATAGGATGATGGAGGATAGAAATGTTGTCTACTTTGCTAGATTCTGTCAACTTATATATACTTTTTGTACTGATGAACCTCGACTAACCAGTACCTTAACTCCACCTTTTAAAGTTGTAAAACGTTACTTTAATGACCTGGTAAATGCTGACACTAAGAAACCAGTGGTTAGACCTTTATAGCTTCCTCGGCCTGTAAAACAGATCTTAGTAAATGTTGATCCTGATTCCTATAGATCTGTTTATCCTGATGTCCAACCAACAACCACCTCCCAAACACCACAACAACCATCAGCACATACCACTCATACTACTCAACCAACCCTCAGGCAATATATCAAATCCTATCTCTCCACTTCACAGACAGTTCAACCCTCATCCTTAGCACCTACTGTGAAGCCTTCATCTTCCAAGCCAAAGAGGATAAAGACTGTTCCTCAAACACCTCAAAAGTGACTTCTCAAAAGGATTCTGGAATTGGGGGATCTAGGCTTCTCAAGAGGCTTAGAAGAATGATTGTTCCTGAAACTCCCAAGGAATCCATATCTACAAAGAGATACAAGAAACAGAGGGCAAAAAGGCCAATTTCAGATGATAAAGAAGCAGCAGCTAAGGAAGGAGATCAGGAATCTCTGATCTCACAAGAATAGGAATCTTCTAAAGTCACTTCTTCTCCATCAACTCCATCTCAGGAAGCTTTTCCTGAAAAGGCCAACACACCATCTGTATCTCCTGTTCGAAAGTCTGTATCTCCTGTTAATACAGGCACAAGTGCTGATATTGATATCCAGACCTTGGTTGTGCCTGAAGTAATTCTCTTAGAAGCTCCAACAGCAACTAATCCATCAACAACACCTGTTACTGATGCTGCTCAAACTCCAGAATTATCTACTACACCTTCTCTGCATCTAGATGCTGATGATCAGAATATAGGTGAGCTTCAGGATATGGCTGTTGATCAGAACTTAGAACCAGATCAGCAATTAGATGATGCTGAAGCCTCCATTACTACTCACACTGTTGTTTTATCAACTGATACTGATTCTGTAAGTTCTGATGCTGCAAATGCTGGAGATACTGGTGATGCTGCTCCAAATACAGATGCTGATGAAGCAGGTCCTTCAGGACATGCTCCTCAATAAACTGTTCTTAAATCTGAACTTGTTAAGAAGTTTGTTACCAGAGAAG
Source organism: Apium graveolens (assembly GCF_009905375.1). Taxonomy (NCBI): domain Eukaryota; kingdom Viridiplantae; phylum Streptophyta; class Magnoliopsida; order Apiales; family Apiaceae; genus Apium; species Apium graveolens. The sequence continues at coordinate 174,406,018 of NC_133654.1, forward strand.
CACCAGTACCTTGGAATGAAACTCCTGCAGGACAGGAGTGGACTAAGGAATGGAACTCAGTCACCTGTGTTCCAAATGCAAAGCATCTTGCTGAGCACTTGACAAAAGCTGATAAAATGTTAAATTCTGATGATTTCAAAACCCAGCTTAGAGTCACTGCATTGAGTACTAAACATCTACAAGGTCTCCATTCAACTACTCATGCAGAGCTACACAAGATTCAGGAAGAATTTATCAAACAGGAACAAACTCAGAAAATTGACAAGAAAAAGTTCTTCCAACCTACCTTTGACAAGATTGCTTATATTGAGAAGACTCAAGAGACACAACAAGCTCAGATTGATGATATTCTGAAAAATCAAGCTTCTCAGCAATCTCAACTTACTGAAATCCAAGCCTCGGTGGAATTGCTTGTCTCTCTTCTACTACCTGCTGATGCCAAAAAGGGGGAGAAAGTAATTAAGTCCAAATGCAAGACTGACAAGACACTGAAAGGGAAGGATAATGAAAAGGATGATCAAGGACACTGAAAGGGAAGGATAATGAAAAGGATGATCAAGGAAACTCTGGAATGGGTAGAGGTAATAGTCAAGGTAGAGGTTTCTCGTCAAGAAAAGCTGAAATCACAAGTCACAGGACATATTCTGATACTGGGAAAAGAATTAGTTCTGCTACTGGTAAAAGGATAAGTTCTGATGAACTTTTAGATCTTGATGAAGAAATGTCAAGACAGTTATTTCTTCTGGAAAATCCAGGAATGGACTTGGAGAGTTTAATGGAAGAAGAAGCCAGACTTAAATCAGAAAAAGTCACATCTAAATCTGAAGCTTCTGGTAAAAAGACACTTCCAAAACTCAAAGGCATTGTGATAAAAGAAAGGACAAATACTGAAGCAACATTGGCTAAATCACAACCGCAGATAGATCCAAGATCCAAGGGTAAAGAAAAGGTTGGTGAAGCTATCAAGGTTTATGTGCCTCCTGAGAATGAAGAAATCACTGATGAAAAGGATGATCTTGCTCTGACTTCAAGAAAAGTTCTTAAAACAACCTCTGACATGGCTCAAGTTGTTCAGAGTCAAGAGACAGTAAGTTCTGATATTTCGAAGAAGCAAGTAACCTCTGACACAGCTCAAGTTAACTTGATATCAGAAGATAGATCAAAGACACTCCTACCAGGATTCACTAAAGCAAAGCAGACTCAACCTTTGAAGACTGCTGCAAGTGGTTTTGAAGCAAGAGTAGTTACTGGAAAGGAAGCAAGAGATAAAACTGGATTGGGAAGTGCTGATGAAAGAAGAATACAGAACACTACCAATGATCCAACTTCCTTGAGTGAACCAGGTATTGGAGCAACTCCTGAGAGATTGAATCAACTGGAATCTGTACAAATGGTTTACCATACCTACTTGAAAGAACACATCTTGTTGTACTTCATGACAGATGGTAGGGTTTATCATATAAGGCAAAATGTCATTCCATTGAAGTATTTTGAAGAATTGGAGCATATACTATTCTTACTTCAAGTGGATGACAGATTGACAGGAAGTGCTGCAAACTATTTGAAAGATCAGATTCAGAGACAGAAAAGGCTTTATTCTGTTAAGTCTGACGTCACATATGTTCCAAAGTACAGAGATCACAAAGGTGATATAGTTGAAATGAAGCCCAACACTGCTAAAATTATAACTACCTTTCTGGGTTACAGGGTTGTGGAATTCAATCTTGAGTCTGATAAAGCTTATTTGATCAGACTGGATCAGGATATAAGAAAAGCAAAGATTAATGATCTCAGGGCTGCAATCTTTCAAATTGGTGAAGATAATGCAGAGCAAAAAGATGCTAAAAGGAGGATGATTGATGAACTTAGATATGCTGAGAGATGTTTGTTGAAGAACTATCTCAGAACAACTCCTGACATCAGAGAGATCAGAAGATGAAGCCAAGTCAAGATCTACAACTGCTTAAATTCTGATATTTGTACAGACTGAAGCTGTTATCAGAAGTTAAATATTGGTAAAGCTTTAAGGACTGTAAGTTGTAGTTATCTAGTCTAATTCTCATGCATTTGTACTTAATGTTTTTGACATCATCAAATATCTATTAAACTTGTATATTATGCTAATTTACAAGTTGGAGGAGATTGTTAGATATTTTTGATAATGTCATGGCTAATATGATTTATGTTTAGTTTTCAGATCTTACTTAAATAGGATAAATCAGTACTTACTGGAAGTCAGGACTTAAGGATATCAATACTTATATTATCAGAAGATAATCATCAGAAGATGGATATCAGAACTTTAGTGCTGAAGGATGTTCAGATAAGGACAGTAGCTGATTAAAGGAAAGAAGATCGAGATAAACATAAGAAGAGATATGCATGAAAAAAGAGTTCTATGAAGAATAGAATACTTGAAAGAAAAGATATTTGATTGATATATTTTAGGAAGCAGAATTATATTCCATATCAATTAGCGATTATCTTGTAACTGTGTAGTATATAAACACAGACATAGGGTTTACACTATAAGTGTTATATTCGAGAAGATTATTTATTGTAACCCTAGCAGCTCTCGTGATAATCATTCATCACTGAGAGGTAACAGTTCCATATTGTAACAGAGTTTATTGTTTCAATAAAGTTTGTTTTCTGTTACTTGAGATATTAAAGTTCGATTTGATTGTACTTTACACTGTATTCACCCCCTCTACAATGTGTGTGACCTAACATTTGTTCTTACAAATGACGATATTGAAATACATTAGGTAGCGTTTGGAAACATTGATTTCATTTTAAATCCGAGATTTCAATTTTAGAATTTGAAATCCAAGATTTCAATTCCAAATCTTTTGTTTGGATATTCAAGAAATTGAATTTCAAAATTTTATTTTAAAATTTTTCTTAAACTTGAAATATTTTTTTTATTATTTTCTCGGAAAATTGAAATATTTATTTTATTTTATTTATTCAAGATAAATTTCCGAAATAGAATCCCCAAAAGAAAATTTTGAAAAAACTTCTTGATGAAAAGGTTCCTGTTAAACATTTCCTAGAAATTTTTCCGCTCAAGAAAAATTTCCGAAAAAAATTTTCATCCGGAAAAATTTCTCGGAAAAAATTTCCGAAGTTTTCGGGAAAAAAATTACTTAAAAAAATCCTGAGAAAAAATCCCGAGAATTGATTTTCGGGAAAAATATTTTCCGAGATATGTTTCTCGGGAAAAAGTTCTCGAGAAAATTTCGCGAAACAAGTTGCTCGGGAAAAAATATCCGAGAAATATTCTCGGGAAAATTTTCCGAGAAAAGTTTCTCGAAAAAATCCCCGGGAAAAAATTCCTAATAAAAAATTCTCGTGAAAATTTTCCGAGAAAAGTTTCTCGAAAAAAAATTTCGGGAAAAAAATTCTCGGAAAAAAGTTCCTGAGAAAAATTATAGGGAAACAATTCCCAAAAAAACAATACCGAGAAATATTCTCGGGAAAATTTTTCGAGAAAAGTCTCTCGAAAAAAATTCCCCGGAGAAAGATTCCCGAGAAAATGTTCTCCGGAAAAACTTCCCGAGAAAAAGTTCTCGGAAAAATTTTCCGAGAAAAGTTTCTCGAAAAATATTCCCGGGAAAAATATTCCGAAAATGTTCTCCGGAAAGAAAATTCCCGGGAAAAAATTTCCGAGAAAAAGTTCTCGGAAAAAATTCCCGAGAATTGGGAAAAAATTCCCAAGAAAAGGTTCTCGGTAAAAAATTCCCGAGAACTTTTTCTCGGGAAGAAAAAGTTCTCGGGAAAAAATTCTCGAGAAAAAGTTCTCGGGAAAAAATTCCCGAGAAAAAATTCTCAGAAAAAATTACCGGATAAAAGTTTATAAAAAAATTCTCGATAAATAATTTTCGGAGAAAAGTTTCTCATAGAAAAGTTTTCTGATAAAAATTCTCGGAAATTTATCTGCAAAAAAAAATCTTAAAAGAAATTTCAGTAAAAAAATTTCATTTGAAATGACATGTATTTTGTAAGTATTTCAAATTCAAAATTTTAAACTTGTTGTGTAATTGGGTTGTATTTGAACAAAATCCAATTCCAAATTCGTGATATTTGCCAAACAACAGATTTGATCAAATGCAGAATTTGAAATGAAATACATGTATCCAAACGGGGCATTAGTACATTTGATAGTTTTTATTTAAAAAAGTTTAAATGTCTCTCACCCCACACAGAACATAGTGCATGTTTGGGGTTGTCTCATTTCCTCGTAAATGGGCCAAATGCCCATTTTGAATTTGGGACAACGGTTTGGCAGAGTTAAACAAATGACCATATATGGTCATATATGGTAAAATTTAGAAACTTGGTCCAAGCCTGTATTCCTATTCTCATATTCAATCTCATCAGATTTCTATACAACAATATCCTCTCGTCCCTTTCTCTTTATTCTATCAATAAAAATATATTAACATATTATATTTTTATGTGATATTTTATAAAATTGTACTTTTAAAAAATATTAAGTCATTTCCTCCTAATTTTATTTATATTTAATTATATAAATAAATCTAATTATATTTAGTTTATTTTTTTAGCCCGATTCAATATTATAATTTTATTTTCGTCGAGATGAATAGTATATATTATAAGTCTAGTTTTATCTCGATATTATTATCCCTGTTTCTTTTATTTATGCATCACAATTATTAATTCATGTAATTTGAAATATACATTTTAATTTTGTTTCAAAAAAATGTATAACTTATAAGTTATAATTTACCAAATACATTATAAACTTATAAGTAACTTATACGTAAAAATTATCCAAACACCCAATTAACTTATAAGTTACAAAATTCATATCACTTATAAACATTTTTGAAGTTTAAGTTATAAGTTGCGCTTTTTAAGAATTCACAAATAGACCCATAATATTCCAACAATTTGTTAAGATTCTTACATTGTCACATGCAGATATGGAATCTGGTGCGGCCAAATTTTCAAGATTAATTTTAACATTAAGTGAATGAAACAGCTAACCAAATCATGTTGTTGTAAAATTAGATCTCGCTGCAGTGTTTGTACTTTCCTTTATTTGTTCTGTCAACAAAGATGGTGAATCTTGTTAACAAGGTCTACTTCTTTGGAATATTCATTTTTCAGTATTATATAATATATCAGGGGAACATTATGATTAGGACATGCTGTCCATTTTCTCTAATTTTTTTCTTTCTTGAACAGGTAGTATCTCTCTCACACACCACACACCATCATCCTCTTTTTTTTTCTTTGGTTTTTTTGACAGGAAGATCATCATTTTATTTTCAGTAGTATATTAAGCATGTCATGTTCTTGTATGATTTACCTTGAGCGGAAGATATCCCTTATTGCGGCTATTGTATTCGGTACAATTCATCTACTAATATGTAGAACCGATAAAAAAAGATATAGATGTTCTTAATAATTTGGCTTGAAAACTGTGTAACATGACCTTATATTATTACAGTATCAAATTATAAAAATTTTGAGTTTGTGAACTTAAATTATTTCGGATTTTCTGAATAATGAATTGCAAATCTTAGTTGATCCTCCTTTATTTGTGCAATGAATCATGGGTATTAAATATGGCATTATATATTATATAGCTAATCAGCTGTTAATGATGTTTAGTAGTAATCGTAGGATGTGCTTATGGTTTTTCATCAGTTGACCCTTTGAAATTCTTTATTTTTTGTTTTTGTTCAGGATACAGATTGTGACTTTCACAATTTTTAAGTTTTAACTTGCGTATTTTCATCTCCATCATATACTGGTCAGTGTTTGAATAGTTTACAAACTGCTCAAATTGTATTTATTAAATCTAGCCTGTCAACACAGGAATTGTCTTTTGTTAGCTAGTAAATAATGCTTGACAAGTCTATGTTCCTCTTCTGTTAGGATCTCTTAAAAATTGCATCCCTGTCTGGACTTCCAGTAGTAGAGATCCTTTATTGGGTTGAAGATGTATCTGGTAGAGAGCAAAGGAGGTGCCATTTCTTGCATGCTGCTTGCACTGTTCTTTTTGGGTACCTGGCCTGCTCTTTTGACTCTCCTGGAAAGACGAGGCCGTCTTCCTCAGCATACGTATCTTGATTATACCATTACTAATCTCTTAGCTGCTGTGATTATTGCTTTCACTTTTGGGGAGATTGGCCAAAGTACAGCTGAAAAGCCAAATTTTTTAATTCAACTCTCTCAGGTGAGTCAAACCTGTAATAGGTGACTAATGTAGGAACTAGCTCATGATGCGTATGTTATTTGGCTTCTGACTCCTGTTTTTTTCAATGTCACATGACTGGCATCACATCGCTTTACGTGGGTGAAGTTTTATGTAAATGTTAATTTGTCATTTGAATGTGCATTAAAAAGCATTGACCAATTTGATATAATCTCCAAACTTTACATGTTACAGTTTCAGAAAACTCCTGGGAAAAATACTTGCTATTACATCAAGATGTAAATCAGTTAATCCCTATAGCTTCTTGCTTGTACATGTAACAGTACGGCATAGAGACGATTTCCCAATGTGGTTGCTCTTCTGTTTTCTTTTAATTGATATGATCCTGCACTCAAATATTTAGACTGGTCATGCAAGAAATTATAGTAAAGCAGCACATAAAGGTATTACACCCGCGATGATAGGTCATATTGCCTTTATGACATGGTTTTCAATTAAATGATGTTTTTTGCCTTGCCACTTTCCCACATAGTATGTTCTTGACCAGCAGTTTGAAAATCGTTAAGGTTCGTATTGTAGGTTAATTGGCCAAGTGTTTTGTTTGCAATGGCCGGTGGAGTGGTCCTTAGTCTTGGAAACCTCTCAACACAATATGCTTGGGCATTTGTTGGCTTATCAGTGACCGAAGTGATCACTGCAAGCATAACTGTGGTGATAGGTACCGTTTTTTGATGTATGTGTGGATATATATGCTATTGAAATATATTACAATTATGGGTGTTTATCATTTGATTCAGGAACAACTTTGAACTATTTCTTGGATGACAGAATTAATAAAGCTGAAATACTTTTTCCTGGGGTCGGATGCTTCTTGATTGCTGTTTGTCTAGCCTCAGGTGTTCATGCATCTAATGCAAAAGATAATAAAGAAAAACTCAGTGCTTTGGAAAGTAGTAAAATACATGAATCTGGGTATAACTCTGCTCATATTTGTGTTTAAGTATGCTTTGCATGATAATTGTGAACTGATAGCAGGTAAGGTCCTTTCATGATCACAGAACCAATTGGACTAATACTGAGAACTCCGGTCAATGAAAAACTTGCTAATGTAACAATCTTATAGAACATAGATGTATATCGTGATGTTATGCAGTATTAATGTCAACAGAGAATAATTTGGCAGGGCCTCAAGACTTCCTCTATCAAAAGAAACAAATATAATAGCACTTGAAAAAGATCCGGAAAATGGAATTGGCACAACAGAGAAGGCCAAAGTTGGAACTGCAGACTTTCTTTTAGAAATTGAGAACAGGAGGTCCATTAAGGTTTGTGCAAGTTTCATGCTCAATTAGTTTTTTCCAAGATTTTTCTGAGTCATGGCACATCATTGGTAAATCTGGGGCACATCATTATGATCCTCTTAAATATTGTAGTTGTAACATCTAGAATGATCTGCAATACCCTGCCTGACCAGTTGGTTACATTGACAATACCTTTAATGCCAAGGTCCTTTAGTTTATACATGGTTGTCTATTTATCATTCATTTTAAGAGCCTATACCATAGAGTCTTTTAAAAATATTATATGATCTTTTGCTTTTCCGTATATTGCTTGCTGGTTTCTAGCACCTCCATTGGAGTTTCAATTCAAGTACTAGTGAAGTAAAGTGGGATGACACTTTTTCAGGTATTTGGGAAGAGCACATTCGTTGGTTTGGGCATAACTTTCTTTGCTGGACTTTGCTTTTCCCTCTTTTCTCCAGCATTCAACCTGGCTACGAATGATCAATGGGACACTTTAGAAGAAGGAGTCCCTCATTTAAGTGTCTACACGGCATTTTTCTGGTTTTCGATCTCTTGTTTTGTGATCGCCATCATTCTGAATGTCAGCTTCCTCTATCATCCTGTTCTGAACTTGCCTCGATCATCATTTAAGGCTTATTTGTCAGATTGGAAAGGAAGAGAATGGGCATTATTGGCTGGGCTTCTGTGTGGCTTTGGAAATGGTCTCCAATTTATGGGAGGTCAGGCTGCTGGATATGCAGCAGCAGATGCAGTCCAGGTATGCATATTTGTCTGATGTGTATTCCCTCCCAAAATAAACATCATTTGACGTATTTTTTGCTGCACAAAAGAAGTTTATATGGCACAGAGGAAGCATTATGGACAACATGTAAATGTGTAATGAATATGCTAACATATAACAGGCACTTCCACTCGTGAGCACATTCTGGGGGATCCTTCTGTTTGGAGAGTACCGAAGATCATCAAAGAGGACTTATATATTGCTCAATAGCATGTTGATGATGTTCATTGTTGCTGTTGGAGTTTTAATGGCATCGTCGGGGCATAGGAAATAACAGCGGATCACAACAAACAAGTTAAAAAGTAAGATTGCTGGCGTAAAACTGTAAATGTAAATGCGAAAATCCAAGATTATGTTTCATAAAAAAGGAATCGGCCACGTCATTTCCAGTGTTAAATGAATCAGTTGCAGTCCAAATGCCAGTTACAAATAACCATAATAACCCGGAAAGTTAGTCTATAATGCAACCAACATCTTGCCAGTAGAATTCATCTAAATATTTATTTTTTTATGGTTAAGTTGATTAAAAGTTGCAACCAAAAAAAAACATGGGTAAGCAAGCAAAAAGTTGTAACAGGATCATGTGGTTTTTAGGTGTCAGATTATATATCTCAGAACCCTTTTCAGTCTTCAATCTCAAAATTGACTTGTAAGTTGCTATGAGTGCAGAGCAGGGAAAATATCGAGTACTGGGAGAACTAATTTTTTTCTGGTTACAGCCACAACTCTAACCAACTGAGATAATCCAGCTTTACTTGAAGGTCTCAGTCAATAACTATATAAAAAAAATGCTAGATATCCCAAATTTTCACATTAAAAAATTTCTCAAATATGATGTGTTATATAAATATTTGGCAACCTTTCTAATAATAATAGGAGACCCGCGTGCATTTATATGCGCCAACGAATCAAAATCTATCATGTGTCAGCCACGTTATTTGATAATTTTTTTGGAAAAGATATTTGGGATACGTAGCACTACTATAAAAAAAATATACGATTTATTAAACGGTTTTAAAATTAGCAACCTAGTTAATAAATAAATGCGTTAATATTAAATTTTGCGAAATAACCAGATCGACTTTGAATGATTACTTTTACAGGAACAGTTTAAATTTGTGAAACCTACCCGTAAACATTTTGTTGAATAAAAAGGTAACACTCGCTCACTCAGTAAACCGAATCGCAAAATAATGTAGCGACACACTCCCTCCAGGAAGTATCTGAGTGTGGTCTTGCGTTGAGCAGATAAACACGAACAAAACAAAATTCATTTAATAAACTAATAAAAGCGGTCAGCTAGCTGCCTTGAGATCTGCTCTGCATGCCAAGTGCCACGTAATGAGCTCAACTAGACACGTGTTACACTCCCATGCTACGTGTCAACTGCATGCACTTGTTCTCCCCCCTGTTTTTAAGTTCCGCTCTCTCTGTCTCTCTCTACAGCTCCAAACTTGTCATACATCAAAACATTTCATCTTTGCAAAAACAGTGAAAGGAAAATGGAAGGAAAGAACATCTCAACCCACCCAGATATCCCCGGAGAAGAGACCCACACCGGCACCGCCCTCGTCGAGACTGCCACCGCTGCCATCCAAGGTTTCGGTCCCATCAACAAGATCCATCAGCACCTTTGCGCGTATGTCTCTCAATTCCTTTTTATGATAATTAGCCTGGTACATACTCTATATACTGTATCTGTTTATCGGTGGCAGCGGCGGAATCAGAATTTTAAAATACATAACCAAATATAAGGGAATGTAATCAGATTAATAAGGATCCGAATGAAATTTAATTTATACGAATCTTTTAATATTTTTTATTTTTAAATAAAAGGGCAATTACTAGTTATTTGTAATTATGTATGTTATGAGTATGGGTACGTGAATATGTGCAGTTTTCACTTCTATGGGCATGACATGACACGCCAAGTAGAAGCGCACCACTTCTGCGCACACCAAAACGATGAGATGAGGCAGTGCCTAATCTACGACAGCCCCGAGAAAGATGCTCGTCTCATCGGCCTCGAATACATAGTCTCGGAGAATCTGTTCATGACACTCCCGGACGAGGAGAAACGTATGTGGCATTCCCACGAGTACGAAGTCAAGAGCGGCGTCCTGTTCATGCCAGGCATTCCAGGGCCTATCCAGCGCCAGGATCTTGATAAAGTGGCCAAGACTTACGGCAAAGTGTTTCATTTTTGGCAGGTGGACAAAGGCGATGATCTCCCGTTGGGAATTCCGCAGGTTATGATGGCGTTAACGAGAGACGGGCAGCTGTATAATAATCTGAAACAGGATGTGGAGACTAGGTTTCATGTTTGTTTTGACAGTGAGAGTGAGAACAGGAAGTCTATGACTGGGCCGGTGCATGGGATTCATCCCATGGCGAATGCGGGTGGGAAGGGGATCAAGACGGTGTTGAGGGAGACTGATTGTGAGCCTGTTGATTCTGTTCCAAGGGTGTTTGTCTGAGACATGGATGCTCAAGTACTTTTGCAGTGTTTTATAGTTATGTATAGTGTGCAAGGGGTTTATGTTGTTTTGTGGTACTTGTGTTTCTTAAGCTTTTTATCGAGTCTCAAACTCTTAAGTAGTGTTGTTTTGATTAATATAATGTATTAATGTTTTGTGCATCGATTGGGGTTTCGTAAAATGAATGCATCATATATTGTTTTGGCTGATAACATTATACCTGGCAGAAAATAGTTTTGGACTGGTTTTAGATCCTAAATATGGATTTGATCCAAAATCATATTAAATTCATATTTAATAATATATAGTTTTGGATTTGGATTGGACTTGGTGGATGTGGTTGTAAATATGGATAAACAATTATAAGGAGGAAACTTATAAACAAGCTAACAAATGAAAAATGATTCCTAATCGTTTTTCTAATATTCTTACGATTAATGTTTAATACTAATATCTACAGGAATTTATTCTATTTTCATAATCATCTTAAACACGTGCACGTGCGTGGTGAACCATATAAACACGGAATGTATGTGTGTATTATATGGGGTGCGTAACGGGCTCGAACTCGAACATAAAAATATGTTCGTTAAGAAAACGAGCTCGAGCCGAGTTTTTGGTATGTTCGGCTCGAGCTCGGCTCGGCTCGAAAAAAAATTAAAAATAAATAAATTATTTTTTATATATTTAATTATTATGAATTTTATTCCGATTTTTTATAAATATTTTTAAATTATTGAATTATACAATGTTAAATTAAAGTTTGAAAAAATTCAGATATTAAAAATAAATTTTTTAATTTGATATTTTAATAATTAACAAGTGATTTAACTACTACTTGTAACTAGTATTTATTTCCTGATTGGTGTTTCGATTTTTTAAATATTTATGAATGATACAACCGTACGGATGTTAATATCTATATATTTTAGTGACATGATAAAAATTTTAGAAAAAAATAAATTTATTTTGTTTGTTATTTTGACAATCAACCAATTGCTTGAACATTACTTGTAAATAGTGTTTAGTCTCGCATTAATGTTTCAATTTTTTAAAAAATATTTATGAATGATCCAACCGTACGGATGTTAAGATCTATATATTTTAGTGGCATGACAAACATTTTAGAAAAAAATAAATGTATTTGGTTTGTTATTTTAACATTCAACAGGTGTTTTGACATGTACTTGTAACTAGTGTTTAGTCTCGTATTAATGTTTTGATTTTTTTAAAAATATTTATAGATTATCCAACCGTACGGATGTTAATATCTATATATTTTAGTGTCATGATAAAAAGTTTAGAAAAAAATAAATTTATTTTGTTTGTTATTTTGACAATCAACCAATTGTTTGAACATTACTTGTAACTAGTGTTTAGTCTCATTTTAATATTTCAATTTTTTAAAAAATATTTATGATTGATCCAACCGTACGGATGTTAATATCTATATATTTCAGTGACATGAATTTTTTTTTAGAAAAAGTTAAATATATATGATTTGTTATTTTAACAGTCAACCGATGTTTTGACATATACTTGTAACTAGTGTTTAGTCTCGTATTCATGTTTTGATTTTTTTAAAAATATTTATAGATGATCCAACGGTACGGATGTTAAAATCTATATATTTTAGTGATTTGACAAAAAAATTAAAAAAAAAATAAATGTATTTGATTTGTTATTTTAACAGTCAACCGGTGTTTTGACATGTACTTGTAACTAGTGTTTAGTATCATATTAATGTTTCGATTTTTTAAAAATATTTATGAATGATCCAACCGTACGGATGTTAAGATCAATATATTTTAGTGATATGACAAAAATTTTAGAAAAAAATAAAAGTATTTGGTTCGTTATTTTAACAGTCAACCGGTGTGTTGACCAGATTTTTTTAATTCAGCTCGGCTCGGCTCGGCTCGTTTTGATGGAGAAAGCTCGTGTTCGGCTCGTATTCGGCTCGGTTCGACTCGACTCGGCTCGGTTTTGTTCGATAAAAGCTCGTGTTCGGCTCGTTCGTTAACGAGCTCGAGCTCGAACATGAGTTTTTGTTCGTTAAGAAAGCTCGGCTCGGCTCGACTCGGCTTGTTAGAAAAAAAATGAAAGGTCGGCTCGGTTCGATCAAAACTCGGCTCGGCTCGGTTCGTGAACAACTCTATGGGGTGGCACTGGCAGGGTGCTAGAAAGTAAAGAAAATTGTGTAGGGTTGATATAGTAAATTTACTCACGGTGTGTTTATTCACAATGATATCAATTCATTTGGAGAGTTAAAACAGATAAACAAAGCAGAGTGAGAGGAACTACAGAATCACCGCCATGGTCCAATTTTATATTACCTCCATAGTCCAATTTTATGAAATATAGGATCCTAATATGGGTATCACGGTTCAAATCCATATTTGTATTTAAATATAAGTCCAGGAACCAATCCAAACCATATCATAATCTGTGATTTTTTGGTGAACCAAAATCCAATATTTGGACTGGTTGGGACTGGTTATCCAAATTTAGACCCAGATTGCCAGCTCTAGATTTTATACTGTATGCCACCACCTAAATTGTATCGCGAATGAAATTGCACAAATGGAAGGCCAAGGCGAGGGAGTGCAAGAAAAATGTGAGGAATGTGAGTTAAGAGTTCATAGTCACAACTCAAATGATACTTTAGTGGCTCAACTATCAACAATTTTCAGTTTGTGTTACTGAATTAAAGAAATTACAGGATGTGTTACTGAATTATACAGAAACATACAAAAACATGCAAAAGAGGGCCTCCGCTGTGAAATGTTAACGTTGTTAGTTTAATTTGTAAACAGAGGGGGGTCATTCAGTCTTTGCACACAACAACAAATACATAATTGACACACGCATGCAGGAACAATGCAGCTTTCAACCAATTTATCAGGCTTTGCATTTCATGTTGAGAAAAGCTTGAATAATGCAGTTACTTATCAAAAGTGGAAGCAGACTACCGGAGACACTGAAGGATCAGAGATTAGTGGCTAGGCCTTCCCCTGCAGGATGTTGGCTGTGCTGCCTCAATGTTAGAACCATCTTCTGGAGTAGTGTCACAAACGCGTGTCAAGGGAACGGGCTCTCATCTGCATAACCAAGTCGCTGAAGAATCAGCAAATGGAGATGTCGAGGAAAATGACGAGACAAGAGAAAAACACTTGCAGGGGAAGGCGTAGCTATAACGACTCGTGTATTTTGTATTATTTAAATGTGTAATTATGGAAATTATTAAATAAATAATATATGCGTATTGGTTTTGACCACTATGTGTTGTTTGATTATTAATTATGTGTGATTTACGAGGCATATGGTCGTTCGCGTAATTAATTACAGACTTGTATAGAATTGTTTTCACTTTTAAAAGTGGATTTAATACAAGTTTATTTGTGTAAATATGTGGATTGTCTCTAAAATTATTTTTATGGTTTCATAATTATAATAATTATTTTGGGATTTTATAAAATTTAGAAATCAATATTTCATCAATTATTTAACCCTATACGATTATCTGATTGCATTTATTTGTAAAATCTGTATTTAATTCCCGAATTTTTCAAAAATTATGAAACTCATATTTATTTAGGTTGGAAATATTCCGGGAATTTTAAAATTATTTTGAGAATTTTCGGGATTAATTTCACCCGCGCGTTGAATCGTTTAATCGAGAAAAGCGGGTATAAAGTATATCTCAGAAATTGTTTTAAAATTTCGAAATTTATGAATTTATAAACTTCGGGATATTTTTAACTTTTTAAGACTAATTTCGTAATTTTATAAATTTATTTGTGTGCAACTTGGTTCGGTAAATATAGAATGCGGGTCAGAATTAGACCGGAGGAACTTCATATTTATCCTATTTTACTACGTGGCAGATTTTTGTGCGCTCAGTTACTACGTGTGGTACTCTGTTTTATTAAGAAAAAAAATAAAAATAAATAAATAAATAACAGGGCACCCCCACCCCTTTTCTTTTGTTCCCGTTCGGAGTTTTGCCCTGTGTATCTCCTTCTCCGGCGAGTTCGCCGCTCGCTTCCCTGGTGGCTATTTGATTTTTCGGCCACTGCTTTGGCATCTTCCGATCACCTGTTCTGTGTTCGGCTTCCTGGTCTCGATTTCAGTTTTGGGTTATGTTGAGCTGTATATGTACATATATCTGTGAGTATACATGCATATATGCAGTTCAGCTTATGTTGATTTTGTTCGTGTTTTTGCTGTTTTGGCGCCGCCCCTTTTGTTTGTTACAAGGGGACGATGGCGCGTGTAGCTGTATGGCACGTGGATCGTTTCTGTTCCTGTTGTTGGTTTGCTTGAATCTGTTGTGCGAATTTTTGCAGTTTGATTCTTTCATTTTTGTGAAAGAAGTTGAGCTGTTAATTTGCATATTTCGATTTGTTAATTAATTAAATTCTCGATTGAACTTCTGTGATTAATCGAATTATTACTTCCGATTACTTAAAAATAATCGGTAGAATTCGTTACGGAAACCCAAATTAACCGGGTACCCGCGGATTTTACCGCCGTCCGCGATGAATTTTGACGAGCGGACGGTGGACAGCGATGATGTTGTTCAGAGTCCTATAAATTAATAAATAAATATGAGTATAAATATAAGATTTAATAATAGTAATTAGTTGGTTAAATCGGTGTTTGGGGTTCGTGAACTGGATTTCAGATGTATTGGTGGAATAAATTGTTGGATTGTTTGTTGTGATTTGACGTCGAGTTGTTCGACGGGTAGGCCGATAAACAGTGGAAGTGCTGCCCGAATTTTTGGAAATTAAATTCGTAAATTCGGGACATACCCTGTAATTATCGGAACGTTGAACGGGTATAAATATATATATATATATATGCTGTGCGAAACGTGATTGCATGTAGTGGTGAATGTTTTGTTAAAACCCAATGACCCTAATTTCGTAAAAGGACAAGTATACGTATCTTCTGAAAACGAACATCAAATCGATTTCTTGAGAACATGAACCCTAATTGTTGGATGTGTTATTGTATTGTAATAATGTATATAATTACGAGTCGGCTTTGAATATCGTTGGGTAGATTTGGTGTTGAGGATATGTCAAGCATACCTAGACGTCTAACGTAGAGTATTTCGGCTCTGTAGGTTCTAGTCGAAGGACTCAAGAATTGATATCGAATTAAGATAATCTAATGATCAGTCGGCAAGTGCCTCGAGGTTCCCAAGCGAAAAACCCTGAGAGTCCTGGATACTATCTTGAGATAGATTAATGCGAAGAAGGATGTCTTCTAGTGAGACAGTCATTTTTCCATGAGGGTCGAACGTACAAATCTATCAAAATCAGTCAGTGATAGTCGTAACGCTCTGCAAGGCAAGTACGCCCGAACTAATCTTTTACAGTTCAGTATATATAAATAGTTGTTTATTTAAAATTTACTGGAACAGAATGTTTTAAGTTACGTATTCCCCATATTTAAATATGTTTTGTTAACTGAGGTTTTGGGGAAAAAGTAACCTCTAAAAATGCCTATCTCTAGATTATGATTAAAATTAAAAAGGGATTTTAGAATGTGTGTTGTAATGGTTTAAAAAGAGATAGGGGTAAATGGTTTTGGAAACTGGATAAAAATAAATCAGATATTGGATGGTCAGTTGGCGTAAGAGGTCCGTTATTAGGTAACGGCCCATCATGGTTGCGTAAGGGGCTAAGTCGGATGCGCGCACTGGTAGTCCGCTTAGTCCAGCATGACAGAGACCTAGCTAGTCTCTGAGTTCCGGAACGAAATTTGTGGCGGGATAGACTGATCAGCTGTCCCTAGAATTCATCCTCTTTTATATATCTGATAAAGGTTGAATAGTTTATAGTCCCCGTAACGGGACCGGTGATTTATTGGTCCAGCAATGGACAGTGGTTTTGGAACGGAAATAGCATCCTAAAATTGAACTCTGGTATTTTTTACACAGCACACTACAGATGATGTTATTTTGCAAAGCATGCTATTTTTGATATCCAGTTTATACTTGTTTTACGCGTTTATGGCAAGATATGAATTTTGTTCCTATAACTGCTTTACTTTAAACTATTTTTACTCATTATTCATATAGTGGTGTTGCTGAGCAAGCAATTGCTCACCCTTGCAGAATATTTATATTTATTGCAGATGCCTAAGAGATTCTCGCGTGGTAGTCAGGGCAGGGTTCCAGTTTCCTTCGTGTCAGATTCCTCTTTGCTGGTTGTGTTGGACCAAGGGTGGTCTGTTGAGTTGTTGTGTTAAGTTAGCTGCGTCAGGACGATTGTCATAAGTCGGTTCGTGGTAGTTGTAACCTAAATCATACATAAACTTGGAAAAGGTCTTGGTATAGGGGTTGTAGTTATATATAATTAATGATTTAGATTAAAATATATTTGTTATTATTGTTGTTGATGACGTCAACTCCTGACCCCGGGGTTGAGGCCATCACAGTTGGTATCAGAGCTACAGGTTTGAGTCCCTGATTTGGGTTAGGAGTGAAGTCAAAAGAGTGCAGAAAGATATATATACATATATGTGAGTCAGCAGCTCAATCATAGGAGCGAGTCTATAAGTTTAGTCAAGGGTTTCGGAAGCGTAACCCTGACGTTTGTTGAGGAGTGACTGGAACTGCCCTAGTTTAGAGTACGTCTCCTTCGTATATGTATTATTAGTAATATTCGATAGAGATTTCTAGTTGCCCCTCGAGAAAACAAGTCTGATTGCGAGAGCTCATCTTTTGAGTGGATCTCGGTGTGTCAGCTATAAAGACACCCATATTATCCCTAAATATAGCCTTTTCGATATCAAGGGAGGTTGGTGGACCGAATGTGTGACCTCGGTGAGTTCGGATAGTATGATAACGGTCAGCGCCTGCTATGACAGCCAAGCTTCATAGTGAATATGGATCAGTAATATGGTTTGTATCTTTGAACCCTTATACCTCTTTCTTGAGACGCATTTTGTTTCCAAAGTAATTGTTTCCTATTCCATAAGTTGCTTACTTTTCCTGTGAGAAATTTGAGAACTCGGAATAAGCGACTTAGGATTCTGTTGATTCCATCATAATCAGGATTTCTCCCTCCTTATTTGGGAATTTTCTATTTAAACATTGTTTCTTTCCTCGGTAACTTTTCAGTTGATTGGGGCAAACAATGCATATGAATTGTCCATTTGTCTATGTGACAAAAGGGTCTGGTGGGACGCCACCGAATTATGTGTTATGACCGTATGGTACTAAGACTGGCCATCTTATGTACTTGTATGGTTGCTCTCAGTCATACCTACATCTTCTTCACAGTTTCTTCTTATTTGATTGATTCCTTGATTTTGAAATTTCATTTGAAGTCCCGAGGCAGTGGATTGTCAGTAGCTTTTGTGATTAGACAGTCCTAGACATCGAAAGTAATTGAGAGTGGACTGTCTGGAAGAAATATAAGATGTACATTTGATTGCTAGCTATTCCAGAAACGATAATAGTAGAGAGGATTTATAATTCGATATTAAAGGTTGTGGTTTTAGAAAAGTTTAACCTTGTGAAAGATAGGTTAATGATAGGGGATAAGAAATCATCTCTGGAGGATGGTTGAAATTTGGACCATAGTGCCTAGAGGAGTCTAGCATTCCTTAAGCTTGACTTGAATTACTACCTGGCTCTGTGTGATTGGTGGATGTTATAGCCGGCCAAGTTTCATTATATGCCAGATTGGTGTTAATGTGGTATAGAGTAGTAACGGGAAGTGGTCAGTTGCTGTGGTATTAAGGATCTATGCTATGGTGTTCAGTATTCTAGTTTTTTCGAACCGTTGTTGATTCTGCTACTGTCATTGTTGTTGTGATTGCTAGTTCTGTTAATCTAGATTTCTTTTGTAAATGGACCCCGATATTAAGGACTTGGGTACTGTGATTAGGCAGCATTTTTCTGATATAGGTGCACCTTTTAAACGGTGATACCTTCTGTCAAACATTTTATCATGTTTTGAATAAAACTCATTTATATATTTCAGGAAGATGCCACCTAAGAAAGCTACCCAGTTCAAAGAAAATAGTAGTAGTATTGCGGAGGGTCCAACTATAAATGAAATTCTAGATTTGTTGCGCCAGCAACAGCAACAATAGTTGCAGTTAATCCAACAGGTTTAGCAGCGGTATCTATGGTTGCAGCAGCAACATCAAGAAGTGAATTGAAGTGCTAGTTTTAAATATTTCTAGAGTATTAAACCTCCTGAGTCTCAGGGTGAATTTTATCCAGTAGTTGTTGGAGCATGACTATAGGAAATGGAGGAAGTTTTCAACCTCGTTTAAGTAGGTGATAACCTTAAGACCGATTATGCGAGTTTCTTTCTTAAGAATGAAGCAAATTACTGGTGGGCATCCACTTGAGCGTTGGAAGGGGAAGACCCTGTTTCTTGGACAAGATTCACAGAATTATTTTGGAGGAGTGTTTTCCGATGGTTTAAGGAATCAGTTAGAAATCGAGTTTCTGGAACTGAAACAAGATGAAAGAAGAAGTGTGTGGAATTTGAGGCCAAGTTTACCGAATTGGCCCGATTAGTTCCTAAGTATGTAAGTATGGAGATTCAGAAAGTAAGGAGGTTCCAATAAGGGTTGAAACCTGGAATTCGCAGAGGAGTTGTGGCATTGCAACCTAAGACATACTCCTCTATGGTTCAGGTTGCCCTGGCAATGGAAGGTGACCAGAAGTTGGTTGTTAAGAGAATAATAAGAAAAGGAAGTCTGGTGGTGCTAGGGACAAGGAAGATCAAGAAGAATCTAGTCAAGTATTGTAGAATCAGTTTGGTCGAAGCAGGAGTAAGAGATTCCTGAGACAGAGTTTTCTCAGGCTAGGTCTAATGCTACTTCAGTTGTTTCCACTCCAGCTCAGTCAGTAAAGTGAGCAGTGGATTGCAAGTCCTGTGAAAAAAGACACAGTGGTATGTATAAGAAGAATGTGCGATGTTTCAAGCTGGACATAAGGGTCATTATGCATCGGAATGTAATCCAGAAAATCCAGGAGTTATGTATCGCAATTATGGGAAGAGTGGCTATATTGCAAGGAGTTGTAGAACGGTTATTCAAGATATTACATTCCAAGGGCCAATATTTAGCTCAGCTAGAGATAGAATTTTTAAAGAAACCAAGAAATCAAGCGGTTAGAAGTTGGACATAGTTGCAGTTATTATGACACCCTCTAAGCTAGGGGGTTTGGTGTGATTTTAAGATTGAGCTGGTTATCCTATATTATGGCAAGGAATGGTTTTTATAAAAAACGAATTGTGAAGTGTACGGAAGCCAATGGTAAGGTAAGTTCTAGGTGCAGAAGCAATATAAGAAGTTCTTCCAATCATGCGAGAAAAGGAGTAATAAGTTAAGGATATAAGGTAGATCCACTATTTGTAAAGATTCGAAGAAGAAAATATTTAAGTTGTAGGAAGTTGAGTAATGAATAATTTCCCTGGAGTCTCTGAAGGCCAGTGGCATGAAATAATTAGTTTGATAACGGTTAAAGTTATTGAAAAGGAAGGTGAGCATACTAGATATAGTTCTCTGGGGTGCACCAGTGATATTGCTATAAAAAGGAAGGAAATTATGAGATTGTGTACTGATTATTGGGAGTTTAACAAAATGATAAATAAGAATAGGTAACCTCTATAAAGAATTATATGATTTAGTGCAAGGAATGTGTTGTTTCTCAGAGATTGACTATTGATTGAGGATCCAGCCTGAAGACATATCAAGGATTATGATAAGAGTGGGTTATGAATGTTGTAAGTTCTGGTGATAATATGTGGAGTAATAAGTATATCAGCTGACTATAAGGAACTAAAGATATGGTGCATAAGGAATACTTGGATGGTGTAGTTGTATTTATTGATAACATCCTCAGCTGCCTACGGATTAAGAAGGTCTGTGTAGAACGCCCAAGGATTTCCCTATGAAGATTAGAAGAGAAGCAATTATACGCTCAGTTTTAAAATATGAATTTTAGGTGAAAATAACAAAAGATTTGGAGCATTTCATTAATCATCATTTAAGTAAAGTTAGTGTAGTAGTTCTTATGCCTCGTGCAGGGAAAAATAATTAAATGTAGGCAAGATTGCCAAGGAATCAGTAAAGAAATTGGAAACTGTGGGCATTGAGGTTGAGTATCTGAAGGTGATGAGAGATTAGTATATAAGATTATTTCCCAGCCTTAACTAATGGAAATGAGTAAGAAGTGATCGAATGTTGGAAATTAAATTGAAACTCAGTATTACCCATCACCCTTAGACAGAGGGTTAAAGTAAGAAGATTATTTAGACAATATAAGATGTGTGGAGAGTATATATATGATGGGTTTAAAAAAAAGTGAACCGTGATAATTATCTACTAAAGATTGAGTATTTTATGATAATAGTCATCATGTTAGTACGAGAATGTTATTTTGCAAAGTTTTGTATGGACATAAGCGTAGGTCCTCACTCTATTGAGAAAAAGTGGGAGTAGAGATATTGTTAAAATCCTGAATTAACTCAGTACCTCAAGAGTGTAGTGGGGTTGGTTCAGAAGAGAGTTGAAACAACTCGGAATAGACAAAGAAAGAAAGCGGATTTGTATCGAAAAGATATGAATAGATAGAATGAGGATTGGGGTATAGATGAAAGTTTTACCCTGAAAGAAATTGGTTAAGTGTGAACAGAAGGGACAAGTTGAGTCCTCAATATAGTGAATCATTCGAGGTATTGATAAATATAGGTATAGTGGCCATGAGTTGATGTGGCTGCTGCAGTTGCAGTATATATATATAATGTGTCTTGTATATCAATATTAAGGTGATATGTATCTGATTCGGATCAAGTTATTGATTAGGAACCAATGTGCTCCTACCGAAATTTATTCTGTGTGAATTAATCGATCCAAATTCTAGATCGTTAAGAGTGAGTCCTTAGTAATGAATTTACGTCTATGGTGAGTATGTTTTGAATAAGTCCTTGAGTAGAAGAGTCTACCTGGAAGTTAGAGTCAGATATGCTTGACAAATATCCTCACTTATTTAGTTAAGTCAGATTCTGAGGACATAATCTTTTTAAGGGGGGAAGAATATAACGACTCGTGTATTTTGTATTATTTAAATGTGTAATTATGGAAATTATTAAATAAATAAAATATGCGTATTGGTTTTGACCACTATGTGTCATTTGATTATTAATTATGTGTGATTTACGAGGCATAGGGTCGTTCGTGTAATTAATTACGTACTTGTATAGAATTGTTTTCACTTTTAAAAGTGGATTTAATACAAGTTTATTTGTGTAAATATGTGGATTGTCTCTAAAATTGTTTTTATGGTTTCATAATTATAATAATTATTTTTAGGATTTTATAAATTTTAGAAATCAATATTTCATCAATTATTTAACCCTGTACGATTTTCTGATTGCATTTATTTGTAAAATATATATTTAATTCCCGAATTCTTCAAAAATTATGAAACTCATATTTATTTAGGTTGGGAATATTCCGGGAATTTTAAAATTATTTTGAGAATTTTCGGGATTAATTTCACCCGCGCGTTGAATCATTTAATCGAGAAAAGCGGGTATAAAGTATATCTCAGAAATTGTTTTAAAATTTCGAAATTTATGAATTTATAAACTTCGGGATATTTTTAACTTTTTAAGACTATTTTCGTAATTTTATAAATTTATTTGTGTGCAACTTGGTTCGGTAAATATAGAATGCGGGTCAGAATTAGACCAGAGGAACTTCATATTTATCCTATTTTACTACGTGGCAGATTTTTGTGCGCTCAGTTGCTACGTGTGGTACTCTGTTTTATTAAGAAAAAAAATAAAAATAAATAAATAAATAACAGGGCACCCCCACCCCTTTTCTTTTGTTCCCGTTCGGGGTTTTGCCCTGTGTATCTCCTTCTCCGGCGAGTTCGCCGCTCGCTTCCCTGGTGGCTATTTGATTTTTCGGCCGCTGCTTTGGCATCTTCCGATCACCTGTTCTGTGTTCGGCTTCCTGGTCTCGGTTTCAGTTTTGGGTTATGTTGAGCTGTATGTATACATATATCTGTGAGTATACATGTATATATACAGTTCGGCTTATGTTGATTTTGTTCGTGTTTTTGCTGTTTTGGCGCCGCCCCTTTTGTTTGTTACAAGGGGATGGTGGCGCGTGTAGCTGTATGGTGCGTGGATCGTTTCTGTTCCTGTTGTTGGTTTGCTTGAATCTGTTGTGCGAATTTTTGCAGTTTGATTCTTTCATTTTTGTGAAAGAAGTTGAGCTTTTAATTTGCATATTTCGATTTGTTAATTAATTAAATTCTTGATTGAACTTCTGTGATTAATCGAATTATTACTTCCCATTACTTAAAAATAATCGGTAGAATTCGTGACGGAAACCCGAATTAACCGGGTACCCGCGGATTTTACTGCCGTCCGCGATGAATTTCGACGAGCGGACGGTGGACAGCGATGACGTTGTTCTGAGTCTTATAAATTAATAAATAAATATGAGTATAAATATAAGATTTAATAATATTAATTAGTTGGTTAATTCGGTGTTTGGGGTTCGTGAACTGGATTTCAGATGTATTGGTGGAATAAATTGTTGGATTGTTTGTTGTGATTTGACGTCGAGTTGTTCGACGGGTAGGCCGATAAACAGTGGAAGTGCTGCCCGAATTTTTGGAAATTAAATTCATAAATTCGGGACATACCCTGTAATCATCGGAACGTTGAACAGGTATAAATAAATAAATATATATATATGCTGTGCGAAACGTGATTGCATGTAGTGGTGAATATTTTGTTAAAACCCAATGACCCTAATTTCGTTAAAGGACGAGTATGCGTATCTTCTGAGAACGAACACCAAATCGATTTCTTGAGAACCTGAACCCTAATTGTTTGATGTGTTATTGTATTTTAATAATGTATATAATTACGAGTCGGCTTTGAATATCGTTGGGTAGATTTGGTGTTGAGGATATGTCAAGCATACCTAGACGTCTAACGTAGAGTATTTCGGCTCTGTAGGTTCTAGTCGAAGGACTCAAGAATTGATATCGAATTAAGATAATCTAATGATCAGTCAGCAAGTGCCTTGAGGTTCCCAAGTGAAGAACCCTGAGAGTCCTCGATACTATCTTGAGATAGATTAATGCGAAGCAGGGATGTCTTCTAGTGAGACAATCATTTTTCCATAAGGGTCGAACGTACAAATCTATCAAAATCAGTCAGTGATAGTCGTAACGCTCTGCAAGGCAAGTACCCCTGAACTATTCTTTTACAGTTCAGTATATATAAATAGTTGTTTATTTAAAATATGTACTGGAACAAAACGTTTTAAGTTACGTATTCCCCGTGTTTAAATATGTTTTGTTAACTGAGGTTTTGGGGAAAAAGTAACTTCTAAAAATGCCTATCTCTAGATTATGATTAAAATTAAAAAGGGATTTTAGAATGTGTGTTGTAATGGTTTAAAAAGAGATAGGTGTAAATGGTTTTGGAAACTGGATAAAAAAAAATCAGATATTGGATGGTCAGTTGGCGTAAGAGGTCCGTTATTAGGTAACGGCCCATCATGGTTGCGTAAGAGGCTAAGTCGGATGCGCGCACTGGTAGTCCGTTTAGTCCAGCATGACAGAGACCTAGCTAGTCTCTGAGTTCCGGAATGAAATTTATGGTGGAATAGACTGATCAGCTGTCCCTAGAATTCATCCTCTTTTATATATCTGATAAAGGTTGAATAGTTTATAGTCCCCGTAACGGGACCGGTGATTTATTGGTCCAGTAATGGACAGTGGTTTTGGAACGGAAATAGCATCCTAAAATTGAACTGTGGTATTTTTTACACAGCACACTACAGATGATGTTATTTTGCAAAGCATGCTAGTTTTGATATCCAGTTTATACTTATTTTACGTGTTTATGGCAAGATATGAATTCTGTTCCTATAACTGCTTTACTTTAAACTATTTTTACTCATTATTCATATAGTGGTGTTTGCTGAGCAAGCAATTGCTCACCCTTGCAGAATATTTATATTTATTGCAGATGCCTAAGAGATTCTCGCGTGGTAGTCAGGGCAGGGTTCCAGTTTCCTTCGTGTCAGATTCCTCTGAGCTGGTTGTGTTGGACCAAGGGTGGTCTGTTGAGTTGTTGTGTTAAGTTAGCTGCGTCAGGACGATTGTCATAAGTCGGTTCATGTTAGTTGTAACCTAAATAATACTTAAACCTGGAAAAGGTCTTGGTATAGGGGTCGTAGTTATATATAATGTAACACCCCCAGATCCGGGGTCGGGGATCCGGGTCGTCACGGTCTTTCTTTCCACAATATCACTTCACTTAATTAATAAAAATAACCTTATGCTGTGACCCCACACTAACACACACCACAACCCGTTATAGTCTCAGAGATGAAATAGAAATAAGTACAAGTCTTTGAATCCACAATTTAAAGTTATTACAACCCAAAATGATTACTTGATAAATTTACAGTTAATTGCCATTATCTGCCACAAGTTATAAGTATACATAATTGATTCTCAAAAGTAGATGGTCTGATCTACAATAGATCTACCTCTGCAGCTATAGCAGCTACAACATCATCGGGAAGACGCGGGACGCTTCCCACGCGCTTGCGCTGGGTCTGCTGGAGTCTGGCCATCTTTCCTAACTGTTGTTGTGTGATGAAGAAATAAAGCAAGAGTGAGCCTGACAGCTCGCAAGATAATACGTAGTGATAACAATAATATAAGTATCTAAATGGATACTTACTAGAATCTTTTATCAAGTGTAAGATAATTACTTACTAGATATAAGTAAAAACAAGGGATGAAGTTACCAAATACTTCCCTACACTTATATCATTTATAAAGCTACTGGAACTACCACTGTTCAAAGTATTAAGAGTTTTCAACAGTTCATCACATAGATGAGACTATAAGACAAGATTTGAATAGATTAAATCTTTGAAATATTATTAAAGGAAATGAAGTTATGATATACTTCATTAAGTTCTGATATATATATATATCCACATATACATCTTCTTTATACAATTTCCTGAAAACCTCTGTCATGTAAAGTATGAACAAAATTGCAATATCCAATAAATTTGGAAAGGAAAAGAATTTGGCATAAACCAGATATCTTGCTGATCAGGCAAAGATACCCATAAGTAACCTTTTCTACTAGTAGATGGATGAATTCCCCACTGGTCATCACCCTGGTCTCAATAGGACCTTATGCTGGACTGCCACTCAGCCACTTATGCATTTGATGGACTCCCACTGAGCCACTTACACTATCATGGACGCCTACTGAGCCCATGTTGCTTATGCCGACTCAATAGATGGACTTACTTCCCGAACGTTGGGTAAGTAATCAAGTCATTTACCAAAACTGCAACCGTGTTGCGAATATAAAATACACCACAGAGCCGGATCCCTCAGATTTTTGAGCGAGTATTCAAGTCCCCTTAAAATGGAAGATCTTGAATTTGAAAACAAGTTTTTGGGATCCGCTCTACCCTTTTTAAATTCATTTTGAAGACTCGAAAACATTTTTAAGAATGTTTGGAGTAATGCTGATTTATGAAATAAATCAGTCCCAATTATGAAAGAAATATCTGAATATTATTATTTAAATAATATTCCCATAAAGAATAATGGAGGTAGAAGTTGGAAAACTTATACTCGAAATGAATAGCAATTAATCAAAGATATACTTATACGAAAGTAATATCTTTATTTGAATAATCAAAAATAAGTTTGATTATCGACACCTTATTCTTTAATAAAATAAAGAATATATTTCAGTAATAAGCGGAGTCATAATATCTCGAATGAATATTATAAATAATATTCATTAAATAAAATAAAGGAGTCATACATCCTCAAATGAATATTCAAATAATATTCAATAATAAAATAAAGGAGTCATAAGTCCTCGGATGAATATTTGAAATAATATTCAATAATAACATAAAGGAGTCATAAGTCCTCGGATGAATATTTGAAATAATATTCATTTAATATAAAGGAGTCATACACCTTCGAATAATATTCGAAATAATATTCAATAATAAAATAAAGTTAAGGTTATCGAATAAACCTTATTCGATTAATAGTTTTAAAAACTATGACCATATATATATATAAGTATATATATATATATATATTTATATCCATATATACAAAATCTACTCGGGATCCTCGACTCCCGGTTTTAGAAAATATTTCCACCTTTGGGTCCCTGTACTAAGGGTATATGCAAATTACCGCTATCCTCTAGCATAGGTATTATCAACTGAATCAACAGATATATATATGGAAAGAATGCGAAACAGGCATGCATATATATATACCATAGCAGCATGCTTTAATATATTGCAATATTTGCTAATTAACCAACATGCATCTATCGCAAGATAATGCAAATACATATATACATCACAACAACGGTTATAACGGGTAGAAAACTTGCCTGAGCGACTTGGGGTGATAAAAGGCTCGGGACGAGTCTGGTAACCTATAAACAACAAGTAAGTTGGAATTAAACTAAAGTCACTTGTAAATCTATACTTTAACTAACTTAGACTCTAACGCTTGCTTTGCGCTTACTGATTTGCTTAAGTCACTCGGGTACCCTCGGCTCCACCATTTTTAATAATTTAACCTTTACGAGTTTTAAGGCGATTCCTTCGCGAGTGTCTTACCAACTGCCTAACACACTTACCATAAATGTTTCATACATTAATTAACCCTTTTTGGTCTTTAACCTATGTTTCAAAGTAAGGCGAGGGGAAAAGTTTCGTTCACGAAACGCCGTTACTTGAAACGGTCGTTTCTCCTAAACCGTGCATCGGAATCGAACGAACTACATATCAAAACGAAGCTCGTAACATGAGCTATCTTAAAATGGCAATGGTCATAATCTAGCAGGGGGTTCTCGGGTCCTAATGTTATGCACAAAAACAGTCTAAAGAAAATCGGACGTTACGATGGCTATGTTTACGCGATTTCCAAATTTTAAACCATTCAAAACCAACCCAATTCAACCTCAAATCCAACATACAACCAACATCCATCCTTATCACATCATAACAACCCCAACCAATTCAATTTTAACATTCATACTTATGCCTAAGCTTAACTTTTACCATTCTTAAGTTCTTTTAATCAAAACAACATTTACCATTCCAATTCAATACCATTTCAAATCCCAACTCTAAATCACAACATCAAGCTACAATATCACCCTACTAATCAAAATCATCTTATAATACATAGGAATCTAGGGTTTGGAGATGATATACCTTCCTTGAAGTGGTGGGAGGAGCTAGGAAGCCTAAAGAAGCTTTGAGAAGTCTTAGGAATCTTGGATCTTCAAGGAAAACAAGAAAAATTTCAAGTTAAAAACTTGAAAACACTATTCATAGTCTTCTTCTTTGATTAAATGAAGAAGATGGAGAAGGAATTGATGGCTTAAACTCATGATATAGCCCTAACTAAGCATGAAGATGATTAGGGAATTAACTCACCAATTTAGGAAGCTTGGATCTTTGATTTTGAATTTCTTGCTCTTTTGAATAGTAAAAAGCCGAGAGCTCTTCAAGAACAAGCCTTGGTTCTTTTTGATTTTGATGAAAAAATGATTTTGCTTGGCTTGGTTGATTTGTTTTTGTGTTTGATTTAGTCAATTACCTTGTTGCCCTTGAATTTGTATGGTTAAAAAGCCACCACACCTCCTTCCTTCCCATGTCATGCTTGTGTCATCCTCATGATGTCATCCTCCCCTCCTTGTCCTCTTTCTATTGGTTGGATGACATCATCCCCACTAATCCCTTTGATTAACTTCCTAATTGTTTGCCTAATGACCGCTGATCTGTTATACGGGTCGCTTTACTTTCGTTTTCGTTTATCGTTTGAAGGATCATACCCGGGATCTTATTACTTAGGTTCCCTTAACCTTTCTCAATACACTATATTCCTTTTTATGATCCTCTATTATAATCCTTTAATTTAAATCCATTTTATCCTGTTACCTTATACTCAATCCTTTCCGTATCTAGTGGATTTCCGGGAAAAATCCAAGTGTTCGGAAATTGGATTCTGACGATCTTTACATACACTTATATACCACATAGAGTACTAATAATATCCCAGAAGATCAATAACAGAACCCCTACATAGTGTGGCATGAAAAGTTTTCTCATTCAGCAAAAACACTATTCATAAGGGTTTCAAAATTTTTCCAAAAATTGGGGTTATTACAGTCTCCCCTCCTTAAAAGGATTCCGTCCCAGAATCAGATAGAAATGAATAGGGATACCTTCTTAGTATTGCACTTTCTAACTCTCAAGTCAATTTTCCCACATTGTGGTTCTACCATCAAACTCTTACTAGTTTGATAACCCTTCTCCTAAGCACTCGTTCCTTCTTAATCTATACCCTTCCTGGTTGCTTCATATAGGTTACGTCTGGTTGCATGTCTATGCGCTCCTATGCCCCTATTTGTCTGGCATCCGAATTACACTTCCTTAACATTGATATATGGAACACGCTATGAACTTACTACATGTTCGGGGGTAGGGCTAGCTCATATGCTAACTTCCCAAAACGTCTTAATATATCCAAGGGTCCAACAATTGGTGGACTTAGCTTTCCTTTCTTTCCGAATCTCATTAATTCTTTTCAAGGGAATACTTTTAACAATACAAGGTTGCCTCCTTCCTATTCTTTGTCCTTTCGTGTCAAATCGACATACTTCTTATGTCCTTCCTGGCTACTACCAGTCGTCCTCTGATTAGATCTATTATATCCCTGGTCCTTTGGACTACTGCGGGTCCGAGCATCTTGCGCTCTACAATTTCATCCTAACATAAGGGAGATCGACATTGTCTTCCCTCAAGGATCTCATAAGGCGATACCTCAATACTGACATATGATCTATTGTCGTAAGATAACTTAATCCGCGTTACGTGATCATTCCAAATTCTTTCAAGTCTATTACACAGACTCTCATCATAGCTTCTAATCATTATAGCTTTTGCTTCTCACTACCCATCCTTTTTTCCAGTTCGTAGTCGCTACTACCTTCCGTTCCTAATATTATACTAGTTATACTTTTGCTCGCTAGCGTTCTATAACTTTTTAATAACCACGTCAACCTTAGTATCACGAATGTGTTTCCATTCCGCATACTACCACCACTTTATTACTCCTTTTTCAGTTGTTTCTATTTTCCAAAATTTGATCAATCAAATAGAAGTAAAGGAATTTGTTGAGAGATCACTATGATCATGAACACTTGTTATATCGCATAGTTAGTACAGAAGGTGGCCAGCCTTTAGTACTTGACAAGCAATTAAACAGCATGTGGTATCCTACTAGGCTTCTATCACAAAGATAGATAGTCATTCGGCAATACCTCCCCTTCTGGAAGGGTTGTTCTTCTCAGCTTACATGAAATGAAAAGAAGAGAAAAGAGCGAACTGAAGAGAATTGTATATATATGTAAAAAAATATTGCCATAAAATATCTGGCTTGGAATCTACCTCTGAACTATAGAGGTTTGTCATAGGAGAACAAAACATATATGTATTTATATCAACATCGAGTATTATCGCATCGCATTTCACATGCTTAAATATTTGCTATTCCGTCCATCATTCTATGGACCCATGCACTTCCTCTAGCTTATACACAATTACCTTTGAAACTCCCTCGATATCGAAAATCGAACCTGGGATCTCATTCTAGACATCATCGTTACTAGAATTCTATGCTTGCATCGCAACCTTCCTCGTATAATAATACGGCTCTCTATTGATAAGAAAGAATAAATATTCAATAGGTAGATACTCTACTTAATTAGTCTATCAATGATAACTTATACACTACCACTACCCGATTAGTGGTATTCAATCTCAACATCCATTCCAATACAACTCTCATGGTTGTAATCAGCTCATTACTCACAGAATCATTGCTGCCTTACTATGGTCCACCACTGACCTACTGTAGTCATTCATTTTCCATGAAGTCTTAATAGCTAACCATACGGAGTCCATACATCTCGTATCTAATTCTCCTAAGGAGTTAACATAACCACCAATCACAATTCATGAAGAACACTCCAAACTCTGACGTACTTTCATGACATGAAGCAGATAAAATTGCAGAAGAGTTTCAATCAAAGCAACGATAGCAGGTTAATACCATTCTTAGTCATATGCCTTAAATAGAAGACTTAACTCAAAGGTTCGTTTAGTCCTTTTTGAAATATGGTCCTGGATTATTCTCAAGATAGTACCTCCTAAGATAGATAGCCCGTTCCTGGCGATTACACGAATTAAATCTTTACCAACTACTATTACGGTTGGGTATTGCACAGTCATCAGAAGGAATGTCACTCTTCCAAACCATAATACAACCTTCACAGTTTTAACCATCATCACTGTATTCTTTTGGCACAAGCGCCTATAATTATCCTCTTACCTTTAAAGTGTCGGCCACCTCTTTGGCCTTTCCTGATAGTAAAATTTCCTTACAGTCAATGTCACTTTAACCACCTCCAAATAAATTTTCTACCTTATTTCAATCACAGCTTATGTGAAAATGCTTTCCTTAAAATCTGATGAGTAAAAAAAAATCACCATTTTTCCATAAGTTATTGCCTCAGTCTTTAGAGGTTAATCACTGTCAAGACTGAATCTCAATCATAATTAGAACATCTTTTATCCTAAGTCCTAATTGCCCTGAATAATTTCGACCATTACTGGTTCGATCCATACTTTCTCGTGGTTTAACACGTGCCCCACTTGGCATCATTATAATTACGTCATATTTCCTTTATCAACATTTCTATTTTTGAGAATTTTGAATATTACCTTTCTCCTTGTAAAACCTCCAAGGTTATCCTTGAATCGTTCCTCCTGTATTCCCTAGATACAGGGCATATCAAGATACCATTTTTTTAATACCAGAATCATTGTCTATATACTTCTGAAAAATTTCTCCACTGATTCTTAAAGGTTGTTATTACCTTAATCCTTTCCAATTCATATTGTCAAAACTCACACTATCCCTATTAAGGGTGAAATGCCAACCTTTATACATTCCCCTAGGATTCATTTTAAGTTACCGATGTTCTATCCTTAATTCCACCTTTGAAAAGGTACATGCATCCATCCATGGATAAACCAAGTCATATATCCTTGATAGATTATTTTATTCATCATTCCCACCTCGATAGTCTATGCCTAACTTCATAATAGCATCCTTATTCAAATTGGGGTCAATCCATATGGCTTCCAAAAGATAACAATGGTCATCCGCTTTTCTTTCCTGATTTGGTAATGATAACATGGATGTTCTGGAAGATATTGGTCATGTTCAACGTGAACTTCTTCTTAATAATTCCTTATTTACTTTTGTTGTTTATCTCAACAGTTACCTCAATGTTGGGATATCTTTCATACCTGGCGTCTCCCTTTCTGGGTATCGAGCCACCGGTCTTACACTTCACATTCTTGAAGGTCACTTCCTTCATCCAATTTTTCCTAATTTCTTACTTCCTTGTCTCCTCAGTCTATCCGCGTCTCATTATTTATCCTTCGAACTATTTCAAGGTTTCCTCGAATCCTCCCAACTTAAAGGGGATAAAGTATATGTATCTCTTATGCCCTCAACCATCAATTTTAACTCATGGTGAATCACCCTCATCCTGACAATTACATACTCTTCTATTTCTATTTCTACGAGTCTTTAGGGTTTCCTCATACCCAACTCCCTTATCATTTCTCAAACTCTATTGTCGTTATATTCCTTTCTCTTATTATTATTTCATGAACTAACACAACATAAGTATTGATTCCAAACATCCCGTCATTCTGGATTCGTGTCCTCAGAACGAATCTTGATAACTTTTATAACTTAGATTCATAATTCATCATACTCATCCACTTTTGTTCTAGCTCCAAAGCTTTTACACTATCTCCTTATCTTTGGGAATTACTTTCCCGAAAACAATTGACTGAACTTAAATCAGTTTATTCTAACCTCTGGCTCCGTGCCTTTCTTGGTCTTTCACCGGCGGGTGGCCTCTCTCTTAGGAGGGTAAGTGACAAAAATAGTCTTTTGAGATTCGTCAATCATTTAGAATCTCAATGATTCTTATATTTCCTTTAGCCAGGCTCTTGCCTCGACTGGGTCAACCTGTTCCTTGGAACTCTGAAGGCTTAGAGACTTACAGGTCCTGAAAGAATTTCCTATCGCATTGTTTCCTCAAGGTGGTGGTTGGGGATAATAGTCTAAGTTCTGTCTAGACAGGTCCATGAATTGTTGTATAGGAGTACCGTCTCGGGTCTCCTTTCCTTACCCGACTTTCTGTTTCCTTAGTATGAAATGTTTCATCCTACTCCCCATAATTGGAGTCATCTTTTAATTTACAATCCTCATTTTCCACTTCATTATGTTATGGGTTCCTTCTATCTTGATGGCGACCTCCCTGACTATCACGTTCAGGGTTTTCTCTAAATCTTATTCCTCAAACTAGCTTTCATCTAAGATTTCATCTTTAGGCTCTTGAACATTTGGAACCCAAATTCTGTAGGAATACCTCATTATTCCTTTATCATCTTTCTCGGTATTAATCTTTTATCTAATTGTTGGCTCTCTGCCTTCATTCATCACTTTTTCTGGCACAATATGCTCTTTTCCAATAATTCGGTCTCTATTGCAATCTCAAACAGCTTTTCGGTACCGGCTCCGGTTACCTTCACTACTATTTCCAAAATCTCTTATAAACTCTCCCAAAGGTATTATCATCTTGAGTCTCTCCTTTTTACTAAGGGCATCAGCCACCACATTGGCTTTCCCCGAATGATAAAGAATCTCCCAATCATTATTCTTGATTAGCTCTAACTGCCTCCTCTGGCATATGTTGAGCTCTTTCTACGTGAAAATGTACTAGAGCACTTATGGCTGAGGTAATTCTCGCACTTCTCTCCATACAAGTAGTGCCTCCAATCTTTAGGGTAAAACTATTGCCACGAGCCTAAGCTCAGGGGCGGGGATATCGAATTTCATATTACCTTAATTGTCTTGACATGTACGCGATTACCTTACCGTGCTGCATAAGCACGCACCCTAAGCCCTTGTGCGAAGCGTCACTACACTTCACAAAATCTCCTTTTCCATCTGGCAACGCCAGCATAGGGGCCATCACCAACCTCTGCTTCAGTTCTTGAAAGCTGTTCTCGCATTTCTCTGTCCATTCGAACTTCTCAGTCTTACGAGTAAGCCGCGTTAAAGGGGCTACTATCTTTACAAACTTGAACGAACCTCCGGTAGTGACCGGCCAATCCTACCTCTGGTAGTCGACCTAACTATGGTCATCAATTCATCAGTGGTCCTTTATCCAATCTTATCAGGATCCTCCATGGGATCCTCCTCAACAACTATCCCTTCTAGGACAACATCCTCAACCGCTACATCCTCAATATCAACATCATCCGGTCCTGCATTAGGACACTCTATCGGATCCACAATCCGATCTCTAATAAATAATAAAACATCATCGCGTTGTTGCTCCTCAACCTCAGGGTTCGGTGTCCCGCTACCATATACGATAACGAACTACGCTCCTATCACGATATTTATAAGGGTTCCCATAAGGGTTTTAACTGTCAGTACTACGTTAGGTAGTCCGACTATGAACTTGGCAAGAGTTCTTATTATCTTAGTGAACTTATTATCTTAACGTCCCATCATCTCTGAGGTTTATAACGCTTATCTCTGATACCATTTCTGTAACACCCCCAGATCCGGGGTCGGGGATCCGGGTCGTCACGGTCTTTCTTTCCACAATATCACTTCACTTAATTAATAAAAATAACCTTATGCTGTGACCCCACACTAACACACACCACAACCCGTTATAGTCTCAGAGATGAAATAGAAATAAGTACAAGTCTTTGAATCCACAATTTAAAGTTATTACAACCCAAAATGATTACTTGATAAATTTACAGTTAATTGCCATTATCTGCCACAAGTTATAAGTATACATAATTGATTCTCAAAATTAGATGGTCTGATCTACAATAGATCTACCTCTGCAGCTATAGCAGCTACAACATCATCGAGAAGACGCGGGACGCTTCCCACGCGCTTGCGCTGGGTCTGCTGGAGTCTGGCCATCTTTCCTAACTGTTGTTGTGTGATGAAGAAATAAAGCAAGAGTGAGCCTGACAGCTCGCAAGATAATACGTAGTGATAACAATAATATAAGTATCTAAATGGATACTTACTAGAATCTTTTATCAAGTGTAAGATAATTACTTACTAGATATAAGTAAAAATAAGGGATGAAGTTACCAAATACTTCCCTACACTTATATCATTTATAAAGCTACTGGAACTACCACTGTTCAAAGTATTAAGAGTTTTCAACAGTTCATCACATAGATGAGACTACAAGACAAGATTTGAATAGATTAAATCTTTGAAATATTATTAAAGGAAATGAAGTTATGATATACTTCATTAAGTTCTGATATATATATATATATATCCACATATACATCTTCTTTATACAATTTCCTGAAAACCTCTGTCATGTAAAGTATGAACAGAATTGCAATATCCAATAAATTTGGAAAGGAAAAGAATTTGGCATAAACCAGATATCTTGCTGATCAGGCAAAGATACCCATAAGTAACCTTTTCTACTAGTAGATGGACGAATTCCCCACTGGTCATCACCTTGGTCTCAATAGGACCTTATGCTGGACTGCCACTCAGCCACTTATGCATTTGATGGACTCCCACTGAGCCACTTACACTATCATGGACGCCCACTGAGCCCATGTTGCTTATGCCGACTCAATAGATGGACTTACTTCCCGAACGTTGGGTAAGTAATCAAGTCATTTACCAAAACTGCAACCGTGTTGCGAATATAAAATACACCACAGAGCCGGATCCCTCAGATTTTTGAGCGAGTATTCAAGTCCCCTTAAAATGGAAGATCTTGAATTTGAAAACAAGTTTTTGGGATCCGCTCTACCCTTTTTAAATTCATTTTGAAGACTCGAAAACATTTTTAAGAATGTTTGGAGTAATGCTGATTTATGAAATAAATCAGTCCCAATTATGAAAGAAATATCTGAATATTATTATTTAAATAATATTCCCATAAAGAATAATGGAGGTAGAAGTTGGAAAACTTATACTCGAAATGAATAGCAATTAATCAAAGATATACTTATACGAAAGTAATATCTTTATTTGAATAATCAAAAATAAGTTTGATTATCGACACCTTATTCTTTAATAAAATAAAGAATATATTTCAGTAATAAGCGGAGTCATAATACCTCGAATGAATATTATAAATAATATTCATTAAATAAAATAAAGGAGTCATACATCCTCAAATGAATATTCAAATAATATTCAATAATAAAATAAAGGAGTCATAAGTCCTCGGATGAATATTTGAAATAATATTCAATAATAACATAAAGGAGTCATAAGTCCTCGGATGAATATTTGAAATAATATTCATTTAATATAAAGGAGTCATACACCTTCGAATAATATTCGAAATAATATTCAATAATAAAATAAAGTTAAGGTTATCGAATAAACCTTATTCGATTAATAGTTTTGAAAACTATGACCATATATATATATATAAGTATATATATATATATTTATATCCATATATACAAAATCTACTCGGGATCCTCGACTCCCGGTTTTAGAAAATATTTCCACCTTTGGGTCCCTGTACTAAGGGTATATGCAAATTACCGCTATCCTCTAGCATAGGTATTATCAACTGAATCAACAGATATATATATGGAAAGAATGCGAAATAGGCATGCATATATATATACCATAGCAGCATGCTTCAATATATTGCAATATTTGCTAATTAACCAACATGCATCTATCGCAAGATAATGCAAATACATATATACATCACAACAACGATTATAACGGGTAGAAAACTTGCCTGAGCGACTTGGGGTGATAAAAGGCTCGGGACGAGTCTGGTAACCTATAAACAACAAGTAAGTTGGAATTAAACCAAAGTCACTTGTAAATCTATACTTTAACTAACTTAGACTCTAACGCTTGCTTTGCGCTTACTGATTTGCTTAAGTCACTCGGGTACCCCCGGCTCCACCATTTTTAATAATTTAACCTTTACGAGTTTTAAGGCGATTCCTTCGTGAGTGTCTTACCAACTGCCTAACACACTTACCATAAATGTTTCATACATTAATTAACCCTTTTTGGTCTTTAACCTATGTTTCAAAGTAAGGCGAGGGGAAAAGTTTCGTTCGCGAAATGCCGTTACTTGAAACGGTCGTTTCTCCTAAATCGTGTATCGGAATCGAATGAACTACATATCAAAACGAAGCTCGTAACATGAGCTATCTAAACATGGCAATGATCATAATCTAGCAAGGGGTTCTCGGGTCCTAATGTTATGCACAAAAACAGTCTAAAGAAAATCGGACATTACGACGGCTATGTTTACGCGATTTCCAAATTTTAAACCATTCAAAACCAACCCAATTCAACCTCAAATCCAACATACAACCAACATCCATCCTTATCACATCATAACAACCCCAACCAATTCAATTTTAACATTCATACTTATGCCTAAGCTTAACTTTAACCATTCTTAAGTTCTTTTAATCAAAACAACAACATTTACCATTCCAATTCAATACCATTTCAAATCCCAACTCTAAATCACAACATCAAGCTACAATATCACCCTACTAATCAAAATCATCTTATAATACATAGGAATCTAGGGTTTGGAGATGATATACCTTCCTTGAAGTGGTGGGAGGAGCTAGGAAGCCTTAAGAAGCTTTGAGAAGTCTTAGGAATGCTTGGATCTTCAAGGAAAACAAAGAAAAATTTCAAGTTAAAAACTTGAAAACACTATTCATAGTCTTCTTCTTTGATTAAATGAAGAAGATGGAGAAGGAATTGATGGCTTAAACTCATGATATAGCCCTAACTAAGCATGAAGATGATTAGGGAATTAACTCACCAATTTAGGAAGCTTGGATCTTTGATTTTGAATTTCTTGCTCTTTTGAATAGTAAAAAGCCGAGAGCTCTTCAAGAACAAGCCTTGGTTCTTTTTGATTTTGATGAAAAAATGATTTTGCTTGGCTTGGTTGATTTGTTTTTGTGTTTGATTTAGTCAATTACCTTGTTGCCCTTGAATTTGTGTGGTTAAAAAGCCACCACACCTCCTTCCTTCCCATGTCATGCTTGTGTCATCCTCATGATGTCATCCTCCCCTCCTTGTCCTCTTTCTATTGGTTGGATGACATCATCCCCACTAATCCCTTTGATTAACTTCCTAATTGTTTGCCTAATGACCGCTGATCTGTTATACGGTTCGCTTTACTTTCATTTTCGTTTATCGTTTGAAGGATCATACCCGGGATCTTATTACTTAGGTTCCCTTAACCTTTCTCAATACATTATATTCCTTTTTATGATCCTCTATTATAATCCTTTAATTTAAATCCGTTTTATCCTGTTACCTTATACTCAATCCTTTCCGTATCTAGTGGATTTCCGGGAAAAATCCAAGTGTTCGGAAATTGGATTCTGACGATCTTTACATACACTTATATACCACATAGAGTACTAATAATATCCCAGAAGATCAATAACAGAACCCCTACATAGTGTGGCATGAAAAGTTTTCTCATTCAGCAAAAACACTATTCATAAGGGTTTCAAAATTTTTCCAAAAATTGGGGTTATTACATATAATTAATGATTTAGATTATAATATGATTGTTATTATTGTTGTTGCTGACGTCAACTCCTGACCCCGGGGTTGAGGCCGTCACAGTTGGTATCAGAGCTACAGGTTTGAGTCCCTGATTTGGGTTAGGAGTGAAGTCAAAATAGTGCATAAAGATATATATATACATATATGTGAGTCAGCAACTCAATCAGAGGAGCGAGTCTATAAGTTTAGTCAAGGGTTTCGGAAGCGTTACCCTGACGTTTGTTGAGGAGTGACTGGAACTGCCCTAGTTTAGAGTACGTCTCCTTCGTATATGTATTATTAGTAATATACGATAGAGATTTCTAGTTGCCCCTCGAGAAAACAAGTCTGATTGCGAGAGCTCATCTTTTGAGTGGATCTCGGTGTGTCAGCTATAAAGACACCCATATTATCCCTAAATATAGCCTTTTCGATATCAAGGGAGGTTGATGGACCGAATGTGTGACCTCGGTGAGTTCGGATAGTATGATAACGGTCAGCGGCTGCTATGACAGCCAAGCTTCATACTGAATATGGATCGGTATCGTGGTTTGTATCTTTGAACCCTTATACCTCTTTCTTGAGACGCATTTTGTTTCCAAAGTAATTGTTTCCTATTCCATAAGTTGCTTACTTTTCCTGTGAGAAATTTGAGAACTCGGAATAAGCGACTTAGGATTCTGTTGATTCCATCATAATCAGGATTTCTCCCTCCTTATTTGTGAATTTTCTATTTAAACATTGTTTCTTTCCTCGGTAACTTTTCGGTTGATTGGGGCAAACAATGCATATGAATTTTCCATTTGTCTATGTGACAAAAGGGTCTGGTGGGACGCCACCGAATTATGTGTTGTGACCGTATGGTACTAAGACTGGCCATCTTATATACTTGTATGGTTTCTCTCAGTCATACCTACATCTTCTTCACAGTTTCTTCTTATTTGATTGATTCCTTGATTTTGAAATTTCATTTGAAGTCCCGAGGCAGTGGATTGTCAGTAGCTTTTGTGATTAGACAGTCCTAGACATCGAAAGTAATTGAGAGTGGACTGTCTGGAAGAAATATAAGATGTACATTTGATTGCTAGCTATTCCAGAAACGATAATAGTAGAGAGGATTTATGATTCGATATTAAAGGTTGTGGGTTTAGAAAAGTTTAACCCTGTGAAAGATAAGTTAATGATAGGGGATAAGAAATCATCCCTGGAGGAATGGTTGGTTGAAATTTGGACCATAGTGCCTAGAGGAGTCTAGCATTCCTTAAGCTTGACTTGAATTACTACTTGGCTCTGTGTGATTGGTGGATGTTATAGCCGGCCAAGTTTCATTATATGCCAGATTGGTGTTAATGTGGTATAGAGTAGTAACGGGAAGTGGTCAGTTGCTGTGGTATTAAGGATCTATGCTATGGTGTTCAGTATTCTAGTTTTTCTGAACCGTTGTTGATTCTGCTACTGTCATTGTTGCTGTGATTGCTAGTTCTGTTAATCTAGATTTCTTTTGTAAATGGACCCCGATATTAAGGACTTGGGTACTGTGATTGGGCAGCATTTTTCTGATATAGGTGCACCGTTTAAACGGTGATACATTCTGTCAAACATTTTATCATGTTTTGAATAAAACTCATTTATATATTCCAGGAAGATGCCACCTAAGAAAGCTACCCAGTTCAAAGAAAATAGTAGTAGTATTGCGGAGGGTCCAACTATAAATGAAATTCTAGATTTGTTGCGCCAGCAACAGCAACAATAGTTGCAGTTAATCCAACAGGTTCAGCAGCGGTATCTATGGTTGCAGCAGCAACATCAAGAAGTGAATTGAAGTGCTAGTTTTAAATATTTCTAGAGTATTAAACCTCCTGAGTCTCAGGGTGAATTTCATCCAGTAGTTGCTGGAGCATGACTATAGGAAATGGAGGAAGTTTTCAACCTCGTTTAAGTAGGTGATAACCTTAAGACCGATTATGCGAGTTACTTTCTTAAGAATGAAGCAAATTACTTGTGGGCATCCACTTGAGCATTGGAAGGGGAAGACCCTGTTTCTTGGACAAGATTCACAGAATAATTTTGGAGGAGTGTTTTTCGATGGTTTAAGGAATCAGTTAGAAATCGAGTTTCTGGAACTGAAACAAGATGAAAGAAGAAGTGTGTGGAATTTGAGGCCAAGTTTACATAATTGGCCCGATTAGTTCCTAAGTATGTAAGTATGGAGATTCAGAAAGTAAGGAGGTTCCAACAAGGGTTGAAGCCTGGAATTCGCATAGGAGTTGTGGCATTGCAACCTAAGACATACTCCTCTATGGTTCAGGTCGCCCTGGCAATGGAAGGTGACCAGAAGTTGGTTGTTAAGAGAATAATAAGAAAAGGAAGTCTGGTGGTGCTAGGGACAAGGCAGATCAAGAAGAATCTAGTCAAGTATTGTAGAATCAGTTTGGCCGAAGCAGGAGTAAGAGATTCCTGAGACAAGGTTTTCTCATGCTAGGTCTAGTGCTACTTCAGTTGTTTCCACTCCAGCTCAGTCAGTAAAGTGAGCAGTGGATTGCAAGTCCTGTGAAAAGAGACACAGTGGTACGTATAAGAAAATGTGCGATGTTTCAAGCTGGACATAAGGGTCATTATGCATCGGAATGTAATCCAGAAAATCCAGGAGTTATGTATCGCAATTATGGGAAGAGTGGCTATATTGCAAGGAGTTGTAGAACGGTTATTCAAGATATTACATTCCAAGGGCCAATATTTAGCTCAGCTAGAGATAGAATTTTTAAAGAAACCAAGAAATCAAGCGGTTAGAAGTTGGACATAGTTGCAGTTATTCTGACACCCTCTAAGCAAGGGGGGTTTGGTGTGATTTTAAGATTGAGCTGGTTGTCCTGTATTATGGCGAGGAATGGTTTTTATAAAAAGCGAATTGTGAAGTGTACGGAAGCCAATGGTAAGGTAAGTTCTAGGTGCAGAAGCAATATAAGAAGTTCTTCCAATCATGCGAGAATAGGAGTAATAAGTTAAGGATATAAGGTAGATCCACCATTTGTAAAGATTCGTAGAAGAAAATATTTAAGCTGTAGGAAGTTGAGTAATGAATAATTTCCCTGGAGTCTCTGAAGGCCAGTGGCATGAAATAATTGGTTTGATAATGGTTAAAGTTATTGAAAAGGAAGGTGAGCATACTAGATATAGTTCTCTGGGGTGCACCAGTGATATTGCTGTAAAAAGGAAGGAAATTATGAGATTGTGTACTGATTATTGGGAGTTTAACAAAATGATAAATAAGAATAGGTAACCTCTATAAAGAATTATATAATTTAGTGCAAGGAATGTGTTGTTTCTCAGAGATTGACTATTGATTGAGGATCCAGCCTGTAGACATATCAAGGATTATGATAAGAGTGGGTTATGAATGTTGTAAGTTCTGGTGATAATATGTGGAGTAATAAGTATATCAGCTGACTATAAGGAACTAAAGATATGGTGCATAAGGAATACTTGGATGGTGTAGTTGTATTTATTGATAACATCCCCAGCTGCCTACGGATTAAGAAGGTCTGTGTAGAACACCCAAGGATTTCCCTACGAAGATTAGAAGAGAAGCAATTATATGCTAAGTTTTACAATATGAATTTTAGGTGAAAATAACAAAAGATTTGGAGCATTTCATTAACCATCATTTAAGTAAAGTTAGTGTAGTAGTTCTTATGCCTCGTGCAGGGAAAATAATTAAATGTAGGCAAGATTGCCAAGGAATCAGTAAAGAAATTGGAAACTGTGGGCATTGAGGTTGAGTATCTGAAGGTGATGAGAGATTAGTATATAAGATTATTTCCCAGCCTTAACTAATGGAAATGAGTAAGAAGTGATCGAATGTTGGAAATTAAATTGAAACTCAGTATTACC
This sequence comes from Apium graveolens, assembly GCF_009905375.1. NCBI lineage: Eukaryota > Viridiplantae > Streptophyta > Magnoliopsida > Apiales > Apiaceae > Apium > Apium graveolens. The sequence continues at coordinate 174,448,487 of NC_133654.1, forward strand.
CATCACCCTTAGACAGAGGGTTAAAGTAAGAAGATGATTTAGACAATATAAGATGTGTGGAGAGTATATATATGATAGGTTTAAAAAAAAGTGAACCGTGATAATTATCTACTAAAGATTGAGTATTCTATGATAATAGTCATCATGTTAGTACGAGAATGTTATTTTGAAAAGTTTTGTATGGACATAAGCATAGGTCCTCACTCTATTGAGAAAAAGTGGGAGTAGAGATATTGTTAAAATCCTAAATTAACTCAGTACCTCAAGAGTGTAGTGGGGTTGGTTCAGAAGAGAGTTGAAACAACTCGGAATAGACAAAGAAAGAAAGCGGATTTGTATCGAAAAGATATGAATAGATAGAATGAGGATCGGGGTATAGATGAAAGTTTTACCCTGAAAGAAATTGGTTAAGTGTGAACAGAAGGGACAAGTTGAGTCCTCAATATAGTGAATCATTCGAGGTATTGATAAATATAGGTATAATGGCCATGAGTTGACGTGGCTGCTGCACTTGCAGTATATATATATAATGTGTCTTGTATATCAATATTAAGGTGATATGTATCTGATTCGGACCAAGTTATTGATTAGGAACCAATGTGCTCCTACCGAAATTTATTCTGTGTGAATTAATCGATCCAAATTCTAGATCGTTAAGAGCGATTCCTTAGTAATGAATTTACATCTATGGTGAGTATGTTTTGAATAAGTCCTTGAGTAGAAGAGTCTACCTGGAAGTTAGAGTCATATATGCTTGACAAATATCCTCACTTATTTAGTTAAGTCAGATTCTGAGGACAGAATCTTTTTAAGGGGGGAAGAATATAACGACTCGTGTATTTTGTATTATTTAAATGTGTAATTATGGAAATTATTAAATAAATAAAATATGCGTATTGGTTTTGACCACTATATGTTGTTTGATTATTAATTATGTGTGATTTACGAGGCATAGGGTCGTTCGCGTAATTAATTACGGACTTGTATAGAATTGTTTTCACTTTTAAAAGTGGATTTAATACAAGTTTATTTGTGTAAATATGTGGATTGTCTCTAAAATTGTTTTTATGGTTTCATAATTATAATAATTATTTTTGGGATTTTATAAAATTTAGAAATCAATATTTCATCAATTATTTAACCCTGTACGATTTTCTGATTGCATTTATTTATAAAATCTGTATTTAATTCCCGAATTCTTCAAAAATTATGAAACTCATATTTATTTAGGTTGGGAATATTCCGGGAATTTTAAAATTATTTTGAGAATTTTCGGGATTAATTTCACCTGCGCGTTGAATCGTTTAATCGAGAAAAGTGGGTATAAAGTATATCGCAGAAATTGTTTTAAAATTTCGAAATTTATAAATTTATAAACTTCGGGATATTTTTAACTATTTAAGACTATTTTCGTAATTTTATAAATTTATTTGTGTGCAACTTGGTTCGGTAAATATAGAATGCGGGTCAGAATTAGACCAGAGGAACTTCATATTTATCCTATTTTACTACGTGGCAGATTTTTGTGCGCTCAGTTGCTACGTGTGGTACTCTGTTTTATTAAGAAAAAAAATAAAAATAAATAAATAAATAACAGGGCACCCCCACCCCTTTCCTATTCAGGGTTTTGCCCTATGTATCTCCTTCTCCGGCGAGTTCGCCGCTCGCTTCCCTAGTGGCTATTTGATTTTTCGGCCGCTGCTTTGGCATCTTTCGATCACCTGTTCTGTGTTCGGCTTCCTGGTCTCGGTTTCAGTTTTGGGTTATGTTGAGCTGTATGTGTACATATATCTGTGAGTATACATGCATATATGCAGTTCGGCTTATGTTGATTCTGTTCGTGTTTTTGCTGTTTTCGCGCCGCTCCTTTTGTTTGTTACAAGAGAACGGTGGCGCATGTAACTGTATGGCGCGTGGATCGTTTCTGTTCATGTTGTTGGTTTGCTTGAATCTGTTGTGCGAATTTTTGCAGTTTGATTCTTCCATTTTTGTGAAAGAAGTTGAGCTGTTAATTTGCATATTTCGATTTGTTAATTAATTAAATTCTCGATTGAACTTCTGTGATTAATCGAATTATTACTTCCCATTACTTAAAAATAATCGGTAGAACTCGTGACGGAAACCCGAATTAACCGGGTACCCGCGGATTTTACCGCCGTCCGCGATGAATTTCGACGAGCGGACGGTGGACAGTGATGACGTTGTTCTGAGTCCTATTAATTAATAAATAAATATGAGTATAAATATAAGATTTAATAATAGTAATTAGTTGGTTAAATCGGTGTTTGGGGTTCGTGAACTGGATTTCAGATGTATTGGTGGAATAAATTGTTGGATTGTTTGTTTTGATTTGACGTCCAGTTGTTCGACGGGTAGGCCGATAAACAGTGGAAGTGCTGCCCGAATTTTTGGAAATTAAATTCGGAAATTCGGGACATACCCTGTAATTATCGGAACGTCGAACGGGTATAAATAAATAAATATATATATATGTTGTGCGAAACGTGATTGCATGTGGTGGTGAATGTTTTGTTAAAACCCAATGACCCTAATTTCGTAAAAGGACGAGTATGCGTATCTTCTAAAAACGAACACCAAATTGATTTCTTGAGAACATGAACCCTAATTGTTGGATGTTGTATTGTAATAATATATATAATTACGAGTCGGCTTTGAATATCGTTGGGTAGATTTGGTGTTGAGGATATGTCAAGCATACCTAGACGTCTAACGTAGAGTATTTCGGCTCTGTAGGTTCTAGTCGAAGGACTCAAGAATTGATATCGAATTAAGATAATCTAATGATCAGTCGGCAAGTGCCTCGAGGTTCCCAAGCGAAGAACCCTGAGAGTCCTGGATACTATCTTGAGATAGATTAATGCGAAGCAGGGATGTCTTCTAGTGAGACAGTCATTTTTCCATGAGGGCCGAACGTACAAATCTATCAAAATCAGTCAGTGATAGTCGTAACGCTCTGCAAGGCAAGTACCCCTGAACTAATCTTTTACAGTTCAGTGTATATGAATAGTTGTTTATTTAAAATATGTACTGGAACAGAACGTTTTAAGTTACGTATTCCCCGTATTTAAATATGTTTTGTTAACTGAGGTTTTGGGGAAAAAGTAACTTCTGAAAATGCCTATCTCTAGATTATGATTAAAATTAAAAAGGGATTTTAGAATGTGTGCTGTAATGGTTTAAAAAGAGATAGGTGTAAATGGTTTTGGAAACTGGATAAAAATAAATCAGATATTGGATGGTAAGTTGGAGTAAGAGGTCCGTTATTAGGTAACGGCCCAGCATGGTTACGTATGAGGCTAAGTCGGATGCGCGCATTGGTAGTCCGCTTAGTCCAGCATGACAGAGACCTAGCTAGTCTCTGAGTTCCGGAACGAAATTTGTGGTGGGATAGACTGATCAGCTGTCCCTAGAATTCATCCTCTTTTATATATCTGATAAAGGTTGAATAGTTTATAGTCCCCGTAACGGGACCGGTGATTTATTGGTCCAACAATGGACAGTAGTTTTGAACGGAAATAGCATGCTAAAATTGAACTTTGGTATTTTTACACAGCACACTACAGATGATGTTATTTTGCAAAGCATGCTAGTTTTGATATCCAGTTTATACTTGTTTTACGCGTTTATGGCAAGATATGAATTCTGTTCCTATAATTGCTTTACTTTAAACTGTTTTTACTCATTATTCATATAGTGGTGTTGCTGAGCAAGCAATTGCTCACCCTTGCAGAATATTTATATTTATTGCAGATGCCTAGGAGATTCTCGCGAGGTAGTTAGGGCAGGGTTCCAGTTTCCTTCGTGTCAGATTCCTCTGAGCTGGTTGTGTTGGACCAAGGGTGGTCTGTTGAGTTGTTGTGTTAAGTTAGCTGCGTCAGGACAATTGTCATAAGTCGGTTCGTGTTAGTTGTAACCTAAATCATACTTAAACCTGGAAAAGGTCTTGGTAAAAGGGTCGTAGTTATGTATAATTAATGATTTAGATTAAAATATGATTGTTATTATTGTTGTTGATGACGTCAACTCCTGACCCCGGGGTTGAGGCCGTCACAGTAGCTGTCCAAATACACTGAAGGAGAATCCATTGCTAAACAGCCTGCTTCCTTGAACTTCCCTTTCTCGCTATTTTTTGTCCATCATTTCCGAATTATAGTCAGCAGTTCACTCCAGCCACCGTACCAGAATGTGATGAGTCTAATTCAACTACTAATTCATGCTAGAGGCACTCTTGCGAAGCCTGTGGATCAGAATGAGTCTTCCAAACATAAATCTTGGAGAAATGAAAAGGAAAAGAGTTTGAACCGTGATTTTGCCAGTAAAGGCTTGGAAAGGCGAGAGGATTCATCAAGTAGGATTAGATGATTTTAAACTCAAACTGAAATTCGGGAGAAATTCGGGAGCACAAGAAGTTAGCCAACAAAAGAAAACTTCCCGCCGGCATTAGTAACAGATTTAAGCCAATGCACCTGTTCCAAGTTAATCATTGTTGAAATAAAATTTTTGGCTATTGTGCTCTCATTTTCTAGTAATCTTGTCTTAGTGACAAGAGTTTAAGTAAACTGGGAGGCCATAAGCAACTGAAATAGAGTAAGATATGGTATAATTTGGCAGTTAGATTTAGAAAATAAAATGAAGAGTGGGAAAGAAAGAAGAGAGAAATAAAAGAGAGGGAAAGAAATAAAGAAGAGTAAACAAAAAGGAGGGAAAGAGGGGGCATCACAGATGTGCAAAATGGGGTAAAAAGAAACAGACATTTGCTGCAAACTAACGGAAGCATACACTTTACAGAAAATAGAGTACTTCAGTTGTACACTCTCTAGTTTAGGTAGTACAACTGCACATTTTGCACATTTGTCATAGTCTAGCCATACACATTGTAGAACGAAAATTAAAGGAATTGACTAATGTGACAACCACTAAAAGATAAACTCAAATAGTCACAAATGCTGATGATGACCAGGCTGAAAGAGTTGTGGGTGTCGGTGCTCAAACAAGACAATTCATGCAAATTTTGAAGTTTTTTCAAAAGAAAATTTTGTAGTTGATCTCAAACAATTAAGATTAATGGAGGAAGAATTTAAATTGTTGAAATCTGTAAACACTAATTGATAGACTGTATATTTATATATATTTTAAAGAATTTTATTCTCATATTTATATTATTATATCATTAATTGGATATTATTAATTATAGTTTATTATTTTATGACAGTAAATAAAGAATTCCTAACTTTATATGGAATTGGGCTTAGTTGGACTTAAATCATAAGGAAATTCGGATTTATTGGGCTGCACGGGTATACATCACTGTTTGGGTCGTAACTTGAGTTCTAGATATCAGAATTGGGCGATCTTACAGCCCATGTGAAGCTAAAAGAATTATCTACGGTTTAAAAGTGGTCCATATCAAGAATCCAACTGGAATAGTCCAGAATCAGGCCTGGAAGACAGCCTACAAATTTTACATCAAAGTCCAATTTATTTTGGGAAAACCATTAAAACTCTTTAATATATATTAGGTTTTATATATTGTTTAGGGAGAACCATAACATATTGTATTAGAGAATACAATAGAGATATACTTTGTAATTCTTGAGAGAAGGGAGAGAAGCAACTTGAGAGGGAGATTGGAGGAAGGAGCGAATGGATCCTTCCGGATTTCAGAGGAACTCTTAAAGTTGTATTCTTTATACATCAATTCTTAAACTCATGGTTTGCGTTATTAATATATATTTTATTTATCTTATCATGAGTAGCTAATTCCTTTATCCAAGAGTTGGGTAGTATTCATTGGCTTAATATGTTTGTTTGATTATATTGTGATTTTCTTGTTATTGTTAATTTGTCATTGAACGCTTTATACAATTAGAGGAGTAGCTAACTTCTAATTGAATCTTTAGGAGTTATAACGAATCGGGAGAGGAGTTATAATTCTAGTACATGTATGATAGACACAATTTAAGTATTAGATCGGGAGATTAATATGAGAATTGTGATACTTATAATCCTGGCTTTTAATAGTCTATAATTGTAATTTGTATGACCATGGGAGTGGTGTTCAATGGATATGGATACTTGTAGGCACTATAATCTACCTCGGGAGAGGATTTTATAAATATTAGAAGGATTGTTTTTAACAAAACAAGAACACAAATTAGACACTCATGATAGCTGTTAGGTCACACACACTGTAGAGGGGGTGAATATAGTGTAAAATACAATCAAATCGAACTTTAATATCTTAAGTAACAGAAAACAAACTTTATTGAAACAATAAACTCTGTTACAGTATGGAACTGTTACCTCTCAGTGATGAACAAATATCACGAGAGCTGCTAGGGTTACAATGAATAATCTTCTCGAATATGATAACACTTATAGTGTAAACCCTATGTCTGTGTTTATATACTACACAGTTACAAGATAATCGCTAATTGATATGGAATATAATTCTGCTTTCTAAAATATATCAATCAGATATCTTTTCTTCCAAGTATTCCATTCTTCACGGAACTCCTTCTTCATGCATATCTCTTCTTATGTTTATCTCGATCTTCTTTCCTTTAGTCAGCTACTGTCCTTATCTGATCGTCCTTCAGCACTTAAGTTCTGATATCCAACTTCTGATGATTATCTCCTGATAATATAAGTACTGATATCCTTAAGTCCTAACTTTCAGTATAAGTACTGATTCCCAGTTAAGTACTGATTTGTCCTGTTAAGTAAGATCTGAAAACTAAACATAAATCATATTAGCCATGATATTATCAAATATATCTAACAATCTCCCCCAACTTGTAAATTAGCATAATATACAAGTTTAACAGATATTTGATGATGTTAAAAACATTAAGTACAAATGCATGAGAATTAGACTAGATAACTACAACTTATATTCCTTAAAGCTTTACCAATATTTAACTTCTGATAACAGCTTCAGCCTGTACAAATATCAGAATTTAAGCAGTTGTAGATCTTTGACTTGGCTTCATCTTCTGATCTCTCTGATGTCAGGAGTTGTTCTGAGATAGTTCTTCAACAAACATCTCTCAGCATATCTAAGTTCATCAATCATCCTCCTTTTAGCATCTTTAAGCTCTGCATTATCTTCACCAATTTGAAAGATTGCAGCCCTGAGATCATTAATCTTTGCTTTTCTTATATCCTGATCCAGTCTGACCAAATAAGCTTTATCAGACTCAAGATTGAATTCCACAGCCATGTACCATAGAAAGGTAGTTATAATTTGAGCAGAATTGGGCTTCATTTCAACTATATCACCCTTGTGATCTCTGTACTTTAGAACATATGTGCTGTCAGACTTAACAGAATAAAGCTTTTTCTGTCTCTGAATCTGATCCTTCAAATAGTTTGCAGCAGTTCCTGTCAATCTGTCATCCACTTGAAGTAAGAATAGTACATGCTCCAATTCTTCAAAATACTTCAATGGAATGGCATTTTGCCTTATATGATAAACCCTACCATCTGTCATGAAATACAACAAGATGTATTCTTTCAAGTAGGTATGATAAACCATTTGTACAGATTCCAGTTGATTCAATCTCTCAGGAGTTGCTCCAATACCTGGTTCACTCAAGGAAGTTGGATCATTGGTAGTGTTCTGTATTCTTCTTTTATCAGCACTTCCCAATCCAGTTTTATCTCTTGCTTCCTTTCCAGTAACTACTCTAGCTTCAAAACCACTTGCAGCAGTCTTCAAAGATTGAGTTTGTTTTGCTTTAGTGAATCCTGGTAGGAGTGTCTTTGGTCTATCTTCTGATATTAAGTTAACTTGAGCTGTGTCAGAGGTTACTTGCTTCTTCGAAATATCAGAACTTACTATCTCTTGACTCTGAACAACTTGAGCCATGTCAGAGGTTATTTTAAGAGCTTTTCTTGAAGTCAGAGCAAGATCATCCTTTTTATCAGTAATTTCTTCATCCTCAGGAGGCACATAAACTTTGATAGGTTCACCAACCTTTTCTTTACCCTTAGATCTTTGATCTATCTGCGGTTGTGATTTAGCCAATGTTGCTTCAGTATTTGTCCTTTCTTTTATCACAATGCCTTTGAGTTTTGGAAGTGTCTTTTTACCAGAAGCTTCAGATTTAGATGTGACTTTCTCTGATTTAAGTCTGGCTTCTTCTTCCATTAAACTCTCCAAGTCCATTCCTGGATTTTCCTGAAGAAATAACTGTCTTGACATTTCTTCATCAAGATCTAAAAGTTTATCAGAACTTATTCTTTTATCAGTAGCAGAACTAATTATTTTCCCAGTATCAGAACTTGTCCTATGACTTGTGATTTCAGCTTTTCTTGATGTGAAACCTCTACCTTGACTATGACCTCTACCCGTTCCAGAGTTTCCTTGATCATCCTTTTCATCATCCTTCCCTTTCAGTGTCTTGTCAGTCTTGCATTTGGACTTAATTACTTTCTCCCCCTTTTTGGCATCAGCAGGTAGTAGAAGAGAGACAAGCAATTCCACTGAGGCCTGGATTTCATTAAGTTGTGATTACTGAGAAGCTTGATTTTTCAGAATATTATCAATCTAAGCTTGTTGATTATCTTGAGTCTTCTTAATATAAGCAATCCTGTCAAAGGTAGGTTGGAAGAACTTTTTCTTATCAATCTTGTGAACTTGTTCTTGCTTCATTAGTTCTTCCCTTAAGAGATGTAACTCTGCATGAGTATTTGAATAAAGACCTTGTAAATGTTTAGTACTCAATGCAATGATTCTAAGCTGTGTTTTGAAATAATCAGTATTTAACATCTCATCAGCTTTTGTTAATTGCTCAGCCAGATTCTGTGCAGTTGGAACACAGGTGACTGAGTTCCATTCCTTAGTCCACTCCTGTCCTGCAGGAGTTTCACTCCAAGGCACTGGTGCTTCTCTGGTAACAAACTTCTTAACAAGTTCAGACTTAAGAGTAGTTTGTTATGGAGCATATCCTAAAGGACCTGCTGCATTAACATCTGCATTTGGAGCATCATCACCAGTATCTCCAGCATTTGCAGCATCAGAACTTACAGAATCAGTATCTTCTGATAAAACAACAGTGTGAGTAGCAATGGAGGCTTCAGCATCCTCTAATTGCTGATCTGGTTCTAAGTTCTGATCAACAGCCATATCCTGATGCTCACCTAAATTCTGATCATCGGCATCTAGATGCAGAGAAGGTGTAGTAGATAACTCTGGAGTTTGAACAACATCAGTAACAGGTGTTGTTGAAGGATTATTTGTTGTTGGAGCTTCTAAGAGAATTACTTCAGGCACAACCAAGTTTTGAACATCAATATCAGCACTTGTGCCTGGATCAACAGGAGATACAGATGGTGTTTTGACCTTTTCAGAAACAGCTTCCTGAGATGGAGTTGATGGAGAAGAAGTGACTTTAGCAAATTCCTTTTCTTGTGAGATCAGAGATTCCTGATCCCTTTCCTGAGTTGCTGCTTCTTTATCATCTGAAACAGGTCTTTTTGCCCTCTGTTTCTTGTATCTCTTTGAAGATTTGGATTCCTTGGGAGTTTCAGGAACTGTCATTCTTCTAAGCCTCTTGAGAAGCCTAGATCCCCCAATTCCAGAATCCTTCTGAGAAGTCTCTTTCTCAGCTTCATTAACAACAGGTTCTGAAGAAGGAACCTGTTCCTCAGTATCAGATTCATCTCTCAAAGCAATCTTCCTTTTCTTCTGAAGTGTTTGAGGAACAGTCTTTGTCCTCTTAGGTTTGGAAGATGAAGGCTTCACAGTAGGTGCTGAGGATGAGGGTTGAACTGTCTGTGAAGTGGAGAGATAGGATTTGATATATTGCCTGAGGGTAGGTTGAGTAGAATGAGTGGTAGGTGCTGATGGTTGTTGTGGTATTTGGGAGGTTGTTGTTGGTTGGACATCAGAATAAACAGATCTATAAGTATCAGGATCAGCATTTACTAAGATTTGTTTTACAGACTGAGGAATCTGTAAAGGTCTAACCACTGATTTCTTAGTGTCAGCATTTATCAGGTCATTAAAGTAGCGTTTTGCAACCTTAAAAGGTGGAGTTGAGGAACTGACTAATTGAGGTTCATCAGTACAAAAAGTATATATAAGTTGATAGAATCTAGCAAAGTAAACAACATTCCTATCCTCTGTCATCCTATCCCCAATAAAACCAATTATAGCAGTTGCAAAATCAAAATAAGTTTGGTTTATAATAGCATACCCGATGTGCTGACTCATAATTGGGATAACATCAAAATTCGAACACTTGTTCCCAAAAGCTTTAGTGATGCAGTCGAAGAAGAAGCTCCATTCTCTTCTGATATGAGCCCTTTTCAACTGCCCAAGCTTTGCCAAACTCTGTTCATACCCCAAATTGGCCATTAACTCCTGAAGAGCTGATTCCTATGGAATTGAAAAGGTACATCCTTCTGGGAGATGTAGAGCACTGCATTTTGTACCAGGAGTGACTGCATATGAAGAATCATCCACTTCAAAAACAATACTAGGAGTGCCATGTGTACCACCATTATCAAAGTGCCCAGTCCGCCAAAATGTCAGAACTTGTTGGCTTGAAAAGACTGAAGGCTGGGTCAATGCATACCCAATCTCACTGTGTGCAAGAAGATCTTGCACAAAATGCAATTCAGATGGAGCTTCAGCATGATCAAGAATTACAGCATAGTTGTTTGGAACAAATTTAGCTTCATCAATGATTAAATCCTTAGGTGCCATGTGAAAAATTGAGATTTAAGAGTGCCTGTTTGGTGTTTGATAAAATGTCTGTATGAAAAACCAGCGTGAGAAGAAGAAAGAGAGTAAAAGCAAGTAGAGAAAAAGTATGAAAGGAAATAAAAGATTAAAAAAAATCTTTTCTCTGTCTTACTTATACTCTTTTTGAAAAAAAAATGTAACTGTTGGACATCTGTCAGACATACAATAATAACGGATAGTTACTGGGCACGAGAAAACAGTAATCATTACTATACCACTTGTCGTTTTTCAAGGAGAAACCGTTCCACTTACCCAGATATTCCATTAATCAAGGTGAAATAGTTTTAATTAAAAATTGAAATCGTTCCCACTAAATTATTTTTCACTGCAACATTAATATTCTGAAAATAAATCAAGAAAATGACCAAAATAAATCAGATGAGTAAGTACTGATAAAATAAAATCGGAACTTAAATTAAAACAAAATTTATATGGTCATCAGAATATTTATCAGGATTTATCAATGCATTACAAATTATCTTAGAGACAAAATCTTGAAACAAAAACAAATTTCATTAATATATCAAGAGAATACATTCATGAAATTTAAATTACATCAGTACTTGTACAAGATTTCCCTAAGCTGCTAAACCTAACGTCAACAACCTTTGTCCTAGCTCAAGAAGCAGGGCAAGGCTGATGATGAAGAAAATCAGGAAGAAGAAAATAAATCATTTCTTCTTCCTACTCTCGACAAACAGAATGGCGAGTCGAATGATTCGCTCTTGCTGGCGGAGAGCTTCCAGCCTTTCCTCCTCCAATCGCTCCAGATGGCGATGGTAATCCATATAGAAGAACAAGATGTGGGTGAGTACCTCCTGTGGGACAGAGTCCCATATCTCATCAGGAATGGCAGTGACGTGCCATTTCGGCTGCCAATCAGCACAGCTTAGCTCCATATTGAAGGTTTCGTAGTTCAAAAACATGTTGTATCTGACCATGGTGTTTTTGAAAGAAAAAGTATGAAGGTAAGGTGAGTTTATGAGAAAAGATTTGATGGGAAGGCTGATGTGAAGTGGTTGCTTATATAGGCAAGAGAATGCCAGGAGACGCAAAGAAATTTAATGATGACAGGTAGAATTAATTCTACCTCGTCTCCCCAGACTTGGAAAAAGAAAAACATTCATTGGAAAGAGAAAACATGGTTTAATGCGCACAAGAAGCAAGTAAAAGTTGACTGTTCAAGTACGAGTACCATTAACCCTAACCATAGTGACTATTAATCTTCCACTTCAACATATTCTAGTTTGAACCGAGACTGTTATCAAGTTTTATCCACAGATAAGTCAAGTAAAGAATTAGACTGTAATATCAGAACTTAGACTTATATCAGAACTTAACAGTCATCAGAACATAATTCTTAACTCGAAAAAGAAATGCCTATCTTAGTAAGTCCTCATACAAGTTCTGAGTTATATTCTTCAGAACTTAATCATCAGAACATGCAACCAGAACTTGTCCTCAGAATTCGTGCAAAGTGACACAATGACTGTTTATCTAAAACAACATAGATCACCACAGTAATTTTCATCATTCATATGGAGTGATTAGTGTGTGCATTAAGCTAAATGTCAGACAAAGAGTAAAGTCTGATTCACTTCAGTACATCTTAGAAATAAGGCATAACTAAAACTTTGCTAAAGAGCTGTCATTATTCTGAAACCTACTGTTGAATCAGTTAATGCTTGAGTCCACCTCAACTATTTTGTGCTAATTTTATGCATCTTTTTAAATTCCATTTCACAGTGGCTTCTCAGTGTAAGTGAGTCACGACTGCTTTTCAGAATTTATGTTATTATCAGAGTATTTCTCCAGTAATCATAGAGTGTGAAAAGTCACCAAGAAAATATTTTGCTTTTCTAATGCATATTTACTTAATACCAGCAATGCACTTGGGTCGTCCCTTCCATATTTTTACTCTAGATCTCAAAGGAGTACCTGATTTTATTCTTTGATCCTTTTGCTTTTTCTTTTGATAGGTGAGGTTTATCAGCACTTAGTGCATTTAGCAGATTTACTAGTATCAGAACTTAACAGATGAGTAGCATTATTCTAATTTGTGACTTAATAATAAGATAAACAAAGTAAACTCAACTAAGCTCAATTATCAGAATTTGCTTGTGTCAATAGATTTCCACAGAAATAATTACTTCTTACATGGGATCCCTTGTTTATTGAAGACTACTAGGTCATCATCTAGCACAGTTATCCTCATAGGATTGAATAGTTACTTAAACAGACATATCACTTATCAGAGTTTAGAACCATATATCAGACAACAGTCAGTACTTAAACACATTTGTCAATTAAGCACAGAATACACAAAGAGATTAAATTCTGTAAATACTGATCATAAAGTCTGATATAACAGAATAAGCCTAAGCAGATTTAGAGAAAGAACCTGAAC